>NW_027328741.1:41101936-41277412 GCF_048564905.1 Vicugna pacos | reverse complement strand
CCCTGTGCTATACAGTGTAATCTTGTTTATCCATTCTACAATTTTAAAATCCCAGTCCATCCCTTCCCACCCTCCACCACCCTGGTAACCACAAGTCTGTATTCTCTTTCTGTGAGTCTATTTCTGTCCTGTATTTATGCTTTGTTTTTGTTTGTTTTTGTTTTTGTTTTTTAGATTCCACATATGAGCGATCTCATATGGTATTTTTCTTTCTCTTTCTGGCTTACTTCACTTAGAATGACGTTTTTCAGGAGCATCCATGTTGCTGCAAATGGCATTATGTTGTCGGTTTTTATGGATGAAAAGAAATCCATTGTATAAATATACCACATCTTCTTTATCCAGTCACCTGTTGATGGACATTTAGGCTGTTTCCATGTTTTGGCTATTATGAATAGTGCTGCTATGAATATTGGGGTGCAGGTGTCATCCTGAAGGAGATTTCCTTGTGGATACAAGCCCAGGAGTGGGATTCCTGGATCATATGATAAGTCTATTCCTAGTCTTTTGAGGAATCTCCACACTGTTTTCCATAGTGGCTGCACCAAACTGCATTCCCACCAGCAGTGTAGGAGGATTTCCCTTTCTCCACAGCCTCTCCAGCATTTGTCATTTTTGGATTTTTGAATGACGGCCATTCTGACTGGTGTGAGGTGATACCTCATTGCAGTTTTGATTTGCATTTCTCTGATAATTAGTGATATTGAACATTTTTTCATGTGCTTTTTGATCATTTCTATGTCTTCCTTGGAGAATTGCTTGTTTAGGTCTTCTGCTCATTTTTGGATTGGGTTGTTTAATTTTTCTTATTGAGTCGTATGAGCTGCTTATATATTCTGGAGATCAAGCCTTTGTCGGTTTCACTTGCAAAAATTTTCTCCCATTCCGTAGGTATTCTTCTTGTTTTACTTCTGGTTTCCTTTGCTCTGCAGAAGCTTGTAAGTTTCATTAGGTCCCATTTGTTTATTCTTGCTTTTATTTCTTCTAGGAGAATATTTTTGAAATGTATGTCAGATAATGTTTTGCCTATGTTTTCCTCTAGGAGGTTTATTGTATCTTGTCTTATGTTTAAGTTTTTTATCCATTTTGTGTTGATTTTTGTATATGGTGTAAGGGAGTGTTCTAGCTTCATTGTTTTACATGCTGCTGTCCAGTTTTCGCAACACCATTTGCTGAAGAGACTGTCTTTATTCCATTGTATATTCTTGCCTCCTTTGTTGAAGATGAGTTGACCAAAAGTAAGTGGGTTCATTTCTGGGCTTTCTATTCTGTTCCATTGGTCTATATGTCTGTTTTGGTACCAATACCATGCTGTCTTGATGACTATAGCTGTATAGTATTTCTGAAGCCTGGGAGAGTTATTCCTCCAGCCTCTTTCTTTCTCTTCAGTAATGCTTTGCAATTCTAGGTCTTTGATGGTTCCATAATTTTTATTATGATTTGTTCTAGTTCTGTGAAATATGTCCTGGGTATTTGGATAGGGATTGCATTAAATCTGTAGATTGCCTTGGGCAGTGTGACCATTTTAAAAATATTGATTCTTTCAATCCAAGAGCATGAAATATCTTTCCATTTTTTAAAGTCTTCTTTAATTTCCTTCATCAATGGTTTATAGTTTTCTGTGTATAATATTTCACCTCCTTGGTTAGATTTATTCCCAGATATTTTATTACTTTGGGTGCTATTTTAAAGGGGATTGTTTCTTTACTTTCTTTTTCTGTTGATTTATCGTTAGTGTAAAGAAATGCAACTGATTTTTGAACGTTAATTTTGTAATCAGCTACTTTGCTGAATTCTTCCATCAGCTCTGGAAGCTTTTTGGTGTACCTTTTAGGGTTTTCTATATATAGTAACATGTCATCAGCATTTAATGACAGTTTTACCTCTTCTTTTCCAATTTGGATCCCTTTTATTTTTTCTCTTGCCTGATTGCTGTGGCTAGGACTTCCAGGACTATGTTGAATTGGAGTGGTGATAGTGGGCATCCTTGTCTTGTCCCAGATTTTAGTGGGAAGTTTTTGTGTTTTTCACCGCTGAGTACTATGCTGGCTGTAGGTTTGTCATATATAGCTTTTATTATGTTGAGATATGTTCCCTCTATACCCACTTTGGCGAGAGTTTTTATTATAAATGGATGTTGAATTTTATCAAATTCTTTTTCTGCATCGATTGAGATGATCATGTGTTTTCTGTCCTTTCTCTTGTTGATATGATGTATTACATTGATTGATTTCCGTATGTTCAACCAGCCTTGTGTCCTTGGGATGAACCCCACTTGGTCATGATGTATAATATTTTTTATGTGTTGTTGGGTTCTATTTGCTAAAGTTTTGGTGAGGATTTTGGCGTCTATGTTCATCAGTGATATTGGCCTATAATTCCCTTTTTTTGTAGTGCCTTTGCCTGGTTTTGGTATCAGGGTGATGGTGGCTTCATAGAATGAGTTTGGGAGTATTCCCTCCTTTTCAATTGTCTGGAAGAGTTTGAGAAAGACTGGTATGAGTTCTTCTTTGTATGTTTGGTAGAATTCCCCAGTGAAGCCATCCGGTCCTGGACTTTTATTTGTAGTGAGGTTTTTAATTGCTATAACTATTTCTTTCTAGTGATCGGATTGTTCAACTGTTCAGTTTCTTCTTGATTCAGTTTTGTTGGACAGTAGATTTCCAGAAACTTGTCCACCTCCTCTAGGTTATCCAGTTTGTTTCCATGTAGTTTTTCATAATATTCTCGTATGATATTCTGTATTTCTATTTTGTTTGTTGTAATTTCTGCATTTTCCTTTCTTATTTTGCTAATTTGTGCTCTCTCTTTTTTCTTCTTTGTGAGTTTGGCCAGAGGTTTGTCGATTTTATTTACTTTTTCAAAAAACCAGCTTTTGATTTGGTTGATTTTTTTCTATGGTCTTGTTAATCTCTATTGTATTTAATTCCTCTCTCATCTTAATTATTTCCTTCCTTCTGCTGCTTTTTGGGCTTTTTGTTCTTCTTTTTCTAATTGATTCAGTTGGTGGGTTAACTTCTTTATTTGAGATTGTTCTTCTTTTTTGAGGAAGGCCTGTATCGCTATAAACTTCCATCTTAGCACTACCTTTGCTGTGTCCCATAGGTTTTTAGTGGTTGTGCTTTCATTATCATTTGTTTCAAGGTATTTCTTAATTTCAGCTTTGATTTCCTCATTGATCCATTGTTTTTTTCAATAACATATTGTTCAATCTCCATGCTTTCCTTTTTTTCCCCTTTGTTTCACCGTTGTTGATTTCTAGTTTCATGGCATTGTGGTCAGTAAAGATGCTTGAGATAACTTCTATCTTCTTAAAATTGTTCAGGTTTCTTTTGTGCCCAAGTACATGGTCGATCCTGGAAAATGTTCCATGTGCGCTTGAAAAGAATTTATATCCTATTTTGGGGGTGTAATGCTCTGAAAATATCCACCAAATCTAGTTTTTCTATTGTAGTATTTAATTTCTCTGTTGCCTTGTTTATTTTCTGTCTGGAAGATCTGTCTAGTGATGTTAATGCAGTGTTAAAATCTCCAACTATGATTGTATCCCCATTAATATCCCCCTTTATCTCTGTTAGTAATTCTTGTATGTACTTAGGTGTTCCTATATTGGGTGAATATATATTAACGAGAGTAATATCTTCATCTTGTATCACTCCTTTAATCAATATAAAATGTCCTTCTTTATCTTTCTTTATGGCCTTTGTTTTAAAGTCTGTTTTGTCTGAAATCAGTATTGAAATACCTTCTATTTTGGCTTTTCCATGTGCATGGAATATCCTTTTCCATCCTTTCGCTCTCAATCTATATGTTTCCTTCTCCCTAAAGTGGGTCTCTTTTATGCAGCATATTGAAGGTTCTTGCTTTATTATCCAGTCTGCCACTCTATGTCTTTTGACTGGAGCATTTAGTCCATTAACATTTACAGTAATTAATTATAGATGTGTGTTTATTGCCATTTTAAACTTATCTTTGCAGTTGAATTGGTATATCCTCTTTGTTCCTTTCTTCTTCCTTTTGTGGTTTCATAATTTTCCTTTGTATTATCATTGATTTTAGTTAATTTTTGTGACTCCCTTGTAAATTTTTGGCTTGTGGTTATCCTTTTTTTTAATCTATTAACCCATTACTATAACTGTTTGTATTAAACTGATAGTAACTTGATCTCAAACCCATCCTATCGTTAAAACATTTAAAAAAGAAAGAAAAAATATTCTATATTTCCCTGCCTCCCTCTCCCACTCTCAGTGATTTGCATGTCTTCTTTTATAATTTCGTGTTTACTTTATTTGTAATTCATGAATTATCACCTTTCCAGTTGTGAGTTTCTCATTTCTGTAGCATTCTGCTTCTTTTCTATTTAGAATAGCCCTTTCAGTATTTCTTTTAGCATGGGTTTAGTGTTGGTAAACTCCTGCAGCTTATTTTTGTCTGTGAAACTCTTTATTTTTCCTTCTATCCTAAAGGATAGCCTTGCTGGATAAAGTACCCTAGGTTGCATCTTTTTTTCATTCAGGGCTTTGAATATATCTTGCCACTCCCTTCTGGCCTGTAGTATTTGTGTGCAGAAATCAGCTGAGAGCCTTATGGGGGTTGCCTTGTAACTTAATCTTTGCTTTTCTCTTGCTGCCTTTAGAATCATTTCTTTATCCTTGACTATGGCCATCTTGATTATGATATGTCTTGGTGTGGGTATATTTGGGTTCTTCCTGTTTGGGACCCTCTGAGCTTCCTGTACTTGGATATCTGATTCCTTCTTTAAGTTTGGGAAGTTTTCAGTCATGATTTCTTCAAAAACCTTTTCAATCCCCTTTGATCCTTCTTCCCCTTCTGGGAACCCTATTATGCGAAGATTGGTACACTTTATATTATCCCATAAGTCCCATATGCTATTTTCATTATTTTTTTATTTGCTTATCTTGTAGTTCTTCTGAATGGTTGCTTTCTATTGCCCTGTCTTCTAGATCACTAATTCGTTCCTCTGCATTATCTACTTGGCTTTGCACAGCTATTAGGTCATTCCTCACCTCTGTCAATGTGTTTACCCATTCTACTTGGCTCTTCTTTATAGCTTCAATTTCATTTTTGACATATTTTATATCTCTAAGCACTATCTCTTTTAATTCCTTCAGCAATTTGCTCACTCCTTTTTTGAAATCTTGATCCAGTAGTCTATCGATATCTATTTCATTGATCTTTCTTTCAGGGGATTTCTCTTGTTCTTTTAATTGGGAAAGGTTTCTCTGCTTCCTCATCTTGCTCATACCTCTGTGGCACTGTGGTTTATGGAGTATCAGTTGTCTAATTTGGATCTTAAGTATTTTATCTATCTAATGCCCATTTAGGAATAGAACTTAGGAAAGAAAAGGAAAAAATAAGAGAGGGAGAACGAATTTTATAAGAAGGGAGAAAGAGGGTTTGAAACAGTGTATAATGAATAATAGATGCGCGAGTTGAAGCAGAGAATTAATCGGGCTGAGACGTCCTTTTAAAATCTTTAAAATATAAGGGGGGGAGATGAATAGATGTATTTGAAACCTGTGTCTAATCAATAACAGGACATCAAAACCCAAGAGAAATAGAAATGAATTAAGAAGTAAAAATTATGAGAGTAATAGAAAATAGAACAGGTAAAAACAGATTTTTAAAAAAAAGGGGGGTTGTCGGTGTTCTCCTGGAGTCTGTGTGCTTTTAATGCGATGTCCTTCTGTCTTCGTCCTGTTTTGGAAGCTCAGCTTGTTTTCATAGGCCCTCCGTTGGCGCCCTCTTCTGTGCTGCTCCCAGCACCTGTCGGCAAGCAGACCGCACCTCCTCCTAACACGGGGTCAGGTGCAGCTCTCCTCTGCTGTCAGCGGGCGGGCGGGTCACTGCCCCTCCGGATGGCGCAGTCAGATGTTGCAGACTGGCCAGGCAGGAGGGCCGGTCGTGCCCCCTCCCAGCACCTCGGTCAGGGGCTGTGTTCCTGCCCGACAGGCGGGGGGCCGCTCTCCCTCTACCTGCGCCACCGGTAGCTTAGCTGCTCTGTGCAGCTGCGCTCTCCGCCCTGATCGGCGCTCCGCACTTGTGCTCCGGGAAGACCGAGGGACAGCCTTGTCCCTGCTGAGGGCCAAAACCCAGCTCCTTCTTTGTCTCTGTGAAGCAAGTTCTCTGAGGGACCAGGATGGAAGGATCCTATCTGCCCCGGGATGTAGGCCCGTCTCAGTCTGGCCCTTGAGGCTGCTAAGCCCTTCGGTGCGGATGCAGGTTTCGCCCCCGCCCCCGCCTGGATGCTCAGCACCGGACGATATGGCGGCTCTGCCTGAGCCCCACCTCTCTTCCCCCAAAAAGTTTCCGTGGGTTTTCAGAGATGGGGGTATGCAACCTTCCCCCCAAGAGCACATCAACCTTGCTGTTTTATGCTGGGCCCAGGTTGTTCTGCCCTGTACACCCACAGCCACGGCGCTCAGCCACTTGCAGTCCCCTGGGGCTGCCTCCGTGCAGCCGCCCCCGTCCTCCGCCCGGCTTGTGCAACATGGCCCTGCCCGCCGCTGCCGGCCCACGTCTCAGGCTGGGCTTCGGGGGTACGCTCTGTGCCCGTTTAACATAGTTCTCTCAGACAAGGGCTGCTCTGTACAGATGCGAGCCCCGGAGGTTCCCCCTCCTCCCCGCTGGCCTCTTAGTTGGAGAGGGGAGACCAGCGAGCGAGCGTCAGTCCTCCTTTGCCGCTCCCATCCCGCGGGAACCCTCCCGCGGTGCTTTGCCTTTTGTTCTTTCTTTTTTCCTTTTCTCCTACCAGATTTTTGACATCTTTATCTTTTGAAGACGGCGATGTTCTGTCGGAGTTTCGCAGGTGCTCATGTTGGCTGAGTGGGTCTGTAGATGTGGGTCTTGGTGTATTTATGGGAGAGGGTGACTTACGAGCGTCCTTCTACTCCTCCATCTTCTCCGTCTTTTCAGATCCTTTATTCACTTTTTAATTGAGTTCTCTTTTTATTGTGGATTTGTAGGAGGTTTTTTTTATTTGAAGATACAAATTCCTAATCAGATAAATGATTTGAAAAAATGTTCTCCTGTCTGTTGTTTTTTCACTTTCTGGATGGTATCCTTTGAAGCAAAGTTTTACATTTTGATGAATTCCAATTTATCACTCTTTTCTTTGTTCCTTGTGCTTTGGGGTAATAGTTAAAATCTGAGGTATTTTATTTAAACGTTTATATATAAAATAACTTAATTCTTAGGACCATTCAAGGAGACGGGTGCTGTTGTTGCCCCAGTCTATGGATAGGAGACTGAGATGCAGAAAATTTCACTGACATATCAGTGTCACAGCTACCCAGTGCTGTGGGAGTTCAGACCCTCATGTTTGTCCCCAGCATCTGTGATGTTCACCAACATGCTCCACTCCTTCCTGGATTCGTTAATGAAAAAGTCTTTCCTTTTTTGATTTCTTGTTAGTTTGTTTTCTCATTGGGGACCTCATCCCTTCATTTTCCTTGCAGAGATCAGTGTAGGTTTATTTTAGGTCTCATGTAGGCGGAAACATTTCTATCAGTTTACTTCTTTGTTACTCACTCTCGAGTGATGATTGATGCTAGTTGACCTAATCAATTCATGCTCAAGCCTTTCCTGCTCATCACACTCACTAAAAACAGAGCCATGACTTACAGAATGCTCAAAGAAGAATGTACCTGAGTGATTTTATTTTTCTAACAATCAAACCAATCAAATAAAAACCCCGGTGTTGACACAGATTATAAGCCCTCCAGAATAGGGTCACTGTCTTCCTTGTATTTCATTTGTTTTGTCACAGTGTCTGGATAATGCCTTGCTGTCCAGCAGTTTTGTGAGGATATGGTGCTCGTGAATCATTGTAAGGACAGAATTTTGACAACAGACTGTGTTGTTCATTTCACGAGGGAAAAGATCATATAGAAATACTGCTCAGATATATTTAAAAATTAAACTTGGAATTTTGAAAAGAGTTCAAGAAACCATACAAAGATCTTTTCCACTAATTTTAGGTCTATCTTAGACACATTATGGTTATATAGCAGAGTAACTTATCAACTAGATTTGACAAGAGGTGTGTATTATTGATTATTTGTTTTAGTTGAAATATTCTACCTGGGATAAAGTAATCAATGCCCATAAATGAACATATATGTTTGTATTTCTATGCAACATGGGAGCAGACTTCATATGTTTCTATATAATATATATGACTGTGTGTTTTAATCTGTCTGTCTGTTTTTATAGTTTTTCAGCAATGTTGTAACTTTAGAATTCTTCTAAGATATGCACTCCCGATACTACTGCAGTTTGTACTGTGTATCCTGTCTTATGCATGGGATTCCACTGTCCCCTCAGTGAGGAATTTCCTCTCCTATTGAGTTAGTAGCAGATTTAAAGGAACTGTGATATCTAGGCCTTTGCTCTCCATGTGTTTGCTGTGGGCTGTCAATCACGATTTTCCCTTTGAGTTTTCATTGTTCAATTAGAATTTTTGAAAATAACTGTTACTATGTTTCACCGGTCTCCCTAGAAACTTGATGTATTTCTGCTATTCGGTTTTCAATTTATGAAAATTGTAAATGCACACTTGTTTTAAAGTAGTCCCTTTTCACTAGATATTTATTTATCTCTTTATAGTTAAAATAATTTTTTCCCATTGAATGAATCGGTGTGCATGATTTAAAAGATACCTTACTTTATATTTTTCTTATTCTTTCAGGTATATTCATTGTACACAATTTAGAAAATAAGGATAAACACAGTAATAACTTAAAAATGGCCTCTAATATCATCTGGAGGTACAGCTGTAGGGTTTGAAATTGAGAATTACAAGTCCTCTCACGTTGTTCTTCTTTTTCAAGTACGTTTTGGTTACTGAGACCCTCGAATTCCCATATGAATTGTAGCAGCAACTAGTCAGTTTCTGCAGAGGAGCCCGCTGGGATTGTGATGGAGACCACGTTGAATATACGGATCGCTCTTGGGAGCACTGCCATTCCAAGAGCACTTTCTTTTGATAGAGGAATGTGTGTGGAGTGTCTGTCCTGGTATTTAGGTCTTCTTTAATTTTGTTTCAACAATGCATAGAGTTTACAGAGTATTATTTTACTTTTTTTCTTTGCCTTTATACTGAGGACAAGTGTGCAAGGTACCGGGATCAGAAGTGTATTTGAGCCCCGCCACTTGCTGCCACCATGGACGCTGCGCTCTTGCTTTGCCCTCTTGCTTTGCCCTCTGTAAAATCTTGCATGAAATGAGACGTCGGTAATTCTCTCTTGAATGAATGATTATATGATTGTTGGATGATGCTTGAGAGTCCTTGTGACGATGTCATTTTCCCAGCCTTTCCCCTCTTTTTAACTATGCCGTTTCTCTTCCTTTCCTCCAGCCTGGTTTTCAGCCTGCCTGTGGCATTGATTTTCCCTGTCTGTAAACTCATCCTTTCACTGGTTCATGATAATGTTAAATGGGGACTGCGAAAACTTTCTAGATGACAAGAAAGAGCAAATCGATTGCATGCTAGTATTTTTAGAGTGTGTTATTCTTTTATCGATTGAAATTAAATCAGGCTGACCCCCTGAGCCCTCCCGTGAGCTGTTTTCGCCTTCCTACATGTGATAGTGCTCTTGTTGCTGCATGTGCCCTACCCCCAGTCTTGGTTTTGGAGTAGAGTAAGTCACCATCAGTGGAGCCCTCTCTTTAAAAGTTGAAGAGAACATTTGCCCCTTCTCTCTCATTGGGGACTTGGATGAGATGAGGTACCAAATAAAGAATGGAGCCCCACCTCATTCTGACCCCTGCTCTTTCCGTTGCTTTCTCCAGGGGAAAAGAGCACAATTCAACAATATAAAGATTAATTGTGAGCTAATGAGATAGACAAGACAACCGAATATTTATTAAATATCCTTTCATGTCGGAAACAAATGGATTATACACACAAAAAGCACACAAAGCACGGTAGTAACTTGATTACAAATGTGGGTCCGAGTTCAAGTCCTGCTCTGGAGTGACCAGTCCTGTGAGATGGAGAACTGGTAGGTCAGCTTAGCCTCTCCTGGACTTGTTTTCTGTCCTGCAGGGATGGGGCTCCCAAGGCATCCCTCCCCCGTAAATGTGCTCAAGGGTGTAAATGACGTGCGTGGGGAGCCCCAGCACAGCTGCTCATTTCTCCTAAGAGCAGGATAGAATGGATTTGCGGAGATGGCTTTATGACCACACCGTGTAGACTCTCAGTGTTCCAAAGGGATGCTTTCTGGTTTGGAGATGGGATTCTCACTTCTGTAAATACCCAATGATTGTGTTATAGCGCTCATCTGATTTGAATCTATTCTTTAGAAAGTACATATTGTAGATAATATTTTCCAAGAATGCGTGCTTTTTTCTTTTATTATTTATAGTTCTACCCTCTCATCTCTTGGTGTGACTTTACATGGAATCCTGGAAACAGCCCTAAGCTACTTGCCTCTTCACACTTCTCTGTGGTGGTTTTCTTACCTGACTAGAAGAGGATTTTATATAGGAAATTTTCTTTGTTCCCCTTTTCTTGAAGTCTCTCTGTCTGTCTGCCCATCTCTCACCTGTCCATCTGTCCATTTCTCTACCCACTCATTCTTCTGACTTGTTCCAAGTAGCACTTCAGGCAGCTTAAAGAAGAACAGATGCCAAATAAACAGGTGAGAAAATGGGGCCAAGTTCAGACAGTGAGGTTAGGAGGCAAGCCTGTGTGAGGGTTGCAGGCGTGAGACACACGCCTCTGCCCTGTGCCTTATAAGATGGACATCAAGAGTGTGCACGAGGCTCCCAGCAGACACAGGGAAACAGGGTTTGTGGGAGATGCTCGCTGGCTGTGAAATAAATAAGTGGCTAAGGAGAAGCCCAACCTTTCCAGCTACTAAGGCTTAGGAGAATATTTTGATTGTCTTCCAGAATCAGAGTATTTCATCTTTTATTTGTCAGAGTTCTACATATAGTTGGTTACATTCTATACCTGGAAATTTCTCCCAAACTCCTTCCTACGTGAGTCCCATGGCTCGGGAATGGGGCGGTTCTGCTCATTGACTGTGTTTGGACAGAAAAAGAAAATGACAGCCTCCAAGGAGCCTGGGATTTGTCAGTTATGTTTTGTCAGTGCTGTAGATTTCAGAGAATGCTTTCACAGTTTCTCTCCATCTGAGGCAGCAGCGTGCTCTCTTAACAGCATTAGGAGCTCAGTGCCACGGGATGGTGGGGGCTGACTGCACTGCCGTCAAGACATCTAAGGTAGTCACTACAGGCGTGGTGCTTTTACATATGCATTTCATATTCTTTAATAGAAGGTTTCAACAGGAAGTTAATTAACTGAGTTAATTAACATTTAATAAATATGATTCTTTGTTGAAAAGACAGTTATAGGCAAAATATAAGCTGTAAAGATTTTAAGAACAGTTTCATTACTGAAATTTCATTAGGGAAGATTCACAGTTTATCTTATTTATGCCTCTCTTTTAAAGTAACAAAGAAACAAGACAGAAAAAGCAGAAGATGATTTCTGTTCTTCCTCTTGGCTTGCAGGTGCCCTCACCTCCAGTGGCATCCATCCAGACACCAGCACTGACACTGGCCGTGCTCAGAACTGCCTCAGCCCTGAAGACACAACTGACAAATAGAAGGGGGCCGCGTCCTGTTACAGCAGGTGATCTCAGTTTGTGGGTCGTTATGTAACTGCGCTGTGTTTATCAGGATCGCCCTTTCTACATTGCGTGACGTTGCTGCGGTGTCTCCTAGTTACTTGTTTCTGTATGTACTCGTGTATTCTCTCCAATGAGTGGTACTACACTTCTTAAAATGTTTTTTTAGATGAAAAATAGTGTATTTAATATAATAAGTCTGAGAAAAGGGACAAAATGGACTATCCTGGTCCCACAATTCAGAGATAATAATTAACACTTTAACATCTATTTTCTGTTCTTTTCGTCAGTGTGTATCAATTATCTCATAAAAACCAGCGAACACGCTGGGCCTCTTTACTGTGTGGAGACTTCCATTTTCCATTTGGCTTTTTATGTGTTTTTCTACAATATTCTAACTCCCCTGGCATGATTTTTAATGACCAGTATAGCATTCTGTCTTGTGGAGACATCGTCCATTTTACTTCGGACTTAAATTAACCTTTAAATTCCAAGTATACTTTACTGAAATACCAAAAAGAGAACTGTGGTGGTACCGATAGACCCCTATATTACTTCCCCTTATTTCCTGAGGGTAAAAGCTGTTGACAATGTGGTATATATATTTCATGAAATTTATGCCTATGACATATATATATATATATATATATATATATACACATACATACATAGATACATACATGAATCTGAGAAATCCATGTATATGTGTGTGCATATATGCTTTATTGAAAAATAAGGTCATACTATATGTTTTCTGCAGCTCGCTTTATTCACTCAGGTGTATATCATAGACATCCTCCCAATCCAGACTCACCCGGTCCTTTCAGATAGAGTGGAGGGGTCCCCTGATGTGCAGGTGTGGTCTCCTGTGCAAGGACACATTTGGTGGGAGATTGCTGTGGACAAGACCCAGGACCACGCTGAAACTCCGGCCCCCTGAGACACCACAGCTCGCTGTGATTTACTGCATAATTTTCTTGATGGTGGACACTTAAATTTTCTCCATTTTCCACTGTCAAAAAGATGTTTGACTGGCATGCTTCTTCTGCAAATATTCCTGTGATCTCATATGAGTATTCCTCTAGTTAAGGCTTCTGGAAATTTAGTCCCTGGATGTGACATTTACATTCATCACAGGCTCTTTTCAAGTGACTCTAGAAATTCCTTCTCCAGTGGGGAATGAAAAGATGTAGAATAACTTATGTAACCAATTCTATATCGCTGGATATGATTTCAGTTCATGTTTTCTTCCCACCATTGTAAACAGTGCTGTGAAAATATCCTGATGACTACATCTTTTTGAACTAAATTTTTCTAAATTAAACGATTCCTAGAAGTGGAGTTGAGTCTGTGTGTACACACGTTTTTCAGAGTTTACATATGCATTGACATGTCGTCCTCCAAACACGTCGCTCACAGTTTGTTCTCTCACAGATGGACACTAGCTAGAATATCTTTTAAAAATATTTGCCAATATGATGAGCAAAAGTGCTTTTTCATTGTTTTAGTTTGCATTTGATGACCAGTGAGGTATTCAGCGTTTTTCACTTATTAGCCATCTGACTTTTAAAAAGTGAATGATCCCTTATGTCCTTTGCACACATTTAAGTGAGGGAGCTTCTTGCTGCTTTGTGACAGCTCTTTGTATGTTATGAACAGTAACCCCTTGACTTTATCAACATGTATCACACAGCTTTTACTTGTCATTTCTTGCCTTTCATTTTGTTCAGTAGGTTTACTTTTGTTGTGGCCCAAAGTATACTTAAGTTAGTAAATGTCTTCTTTTTGGGTTTTATTTTTGGTATTATTCTTAGAAATACTTTCTTATAACGGTACAAATCTCTTCTGTAGGTTTTGTAACCTCTAATTTGGAGATGATAATAGTGCTTGTTACAGTGAAAGGAAGTTGAATTAATGTGAGCAAAGAGTTGTATTCGTTGTTATTAGTACTTTCTAATATTCACATCACTTTCTATAATTTTTCTTGTGGTCATTATGACTGGAATAGAATTTGTTCTTTCCAGGTGATTCTCTGCCCCAGGAGAATTATTGAATTCATACTTTTCTCTTTGATTTGAAATCCCACGTGTACAAAATACTTATGTACACTAGAGTCTATTTTTGAGCTCATGGTTTATTTCTGTCAACCTTACTTTCTTACTCCAGCGCCATATCTTACAAAATGTAAAAATTTATTTAATATCTGACAGTGCAATTTTTTTTCGATTCTTTTCTTCCATCCCAAATTTTCTTGGCTAGTATTATGACTTAATTATTCCTGAAGAATTCTAAAATACTTTGTTCAAGTTAAAAAAAAAACAGAAAAGTGTTTTCATAGGATTTTTTAAAAAGTTTTGAATTATCTTTAGAAGAAATTTGATCTTTACAAAACTGCTTTCCTCCATGCAATATGCTGATGTCTCTACATTCACATCTCTTACTTTACCCCTAAGTACAGTCCTGTAGTTTCTCCATGTAGAACATGGGCATTATTTTTGAGTTTATTCCTGATAATTGTTTATGTTTTAGTTAATTTTCTAAGTGAGAGCTTTTTGCTATTATATTTTTTAAGCTGTAAAAACTGACACCTAGGAAGGCAGATTCGGTTTGTAAATACTCACTTTGTAACTTGTCATTTAAAATTGTAAGTATTAAATACTTGTTGCAGAATCCTTTCTTTTCTGTTTTTCAAAATTTGTATCCAAGATTATCTAAATGGTCACAGCTAAGTAGTATAGGTGGGGAGACAGAAGGAGAGAGGTATTGTGGCTCATGTGCAAATTGTGAGCAGTTTCATGGCTGCTTTTAGGCTTGAGAAGCCACATAAGAGCCCAGTTAAGACCAGGGATGGCTTTGTATGTACTTGAAAGCCAGCTTTCCTGCCTTTATGGTGAAGCCTGGTGGGCGTGGCAGGTAGATGAACAGGGTCCAATGGAGGTTATTGGCTGCACAGAGCACTGTGTCTGTGAGAACTGGAGACCATCGCCATGGCAAATGCTTGGTGTTAGGAACACTGCAGGGGAGCTGGGGAGCCTGTGTGTTAAGGATTTTCCAGCCCTGGGAGTGAGAAGAGCAGACTCTGCATTCAGATCTGAGTTTGAATTCATCCTCTCTTGTTTACTGGTCCTCTGACTTTTGTCAAGTTATATACACTCTTTCAACCCCTGTTTTCTTGTCTCTCAAAATAGGATAATTATGGCCTGCTGCTAGAGTGTTTGATCTGGGTAAATGATTTGTGTCTATAAGATGCCACGTACTGTCACAAGTTCAGTGAGAAATGGGCTATTGCCTCTTCTTCTGCAACTCAGTGCTCGACAAGTCATCGGAGGAAAGCCAGTCCCTAATTTGTGTGTGATATAAGTAGGAACAAAATAAATGTCTTGACTTTCACTAGCAGTATTCTTACTCCTTTGCTTCATTTAATTCTTTTCTTCTTTCCTTACCCCTTTCCCCCCTCCACCGAAAGAACCTGAGACTCTCTCAGAACAATAGATTCCAATTACTTTTAAGGTTGTCTCATTCTCATGAAATAACAGTAACATAAAAAAAACTGTACACATCCCAGAATTCATTGTATTTGATTTAGACACACACGCGTGCACACGCACACACACACACACACACACAATCAGGCTACCTCCCACTTACTGAGGGGGAAGAACCACTTATTCTGAGTTTTCATTCACTGACCGTGAGAGCAAAGTGTCTTACGCAGACTTTCACCTGGCTTCGTGCATGGTGTTTTTAGTTGGATTTCTGCTTTGTGGCCATAGAATTATTCTCCTAATAGAAGAGAGGAAGTGGAGACATAGACATTCTCCTGAGATATTGGTGTCATCATATTTGAGTTGGGAAGGACTTAAGACAGCAGAGAGTCATAACTGTTTATGGGTGTGAATCCATGATAGTGTAACTTGGACAAGAACCTGGATCTTCTGCCATCGTGTCCATGCGGGTGAAGAGGTAACTTGTTGGGGGATGGCAGGGATCCTTCTTGCTTGATTTCCAGGGTCTTGCTAGTTTTCATTGCTCACCTGCCTTTACTTTAGGTCCATGTGGCCTCTCATGGGAAGGTGACTCTGTCCTGATAAATAGAGTTACTTATCAGAAAAAGCTCTGGACCCACTCGTATTTCCCAGTTTTTTCTGCTGACCTGCTGACACTTTATATAAATGAGATATAAGAAACTACTTGATATAAAATCCTTTGTGTTATCGTTAGCCCTCGAGTTCCATAGGAATGGGGTCCTGTCCCAGGCTGTCTAAGACTAGATCTGAACAAAGATAGGGTGATAGGCTGTGCTGCTGGACCCTCCACAATCAAATGTGATTTCCACCTTAGTTTTTAGAATCAGGCAGATGAGCTCAAAACTTGCCTTTACCATTTATTAGCTTAGTGAACTTGGGGAAGAAACTACTTTTGTGTGTACAATTTTCTTTGTCTGTAACTAAGCTCAGTATTTATTTTAAGGTTTTTGTTTTAGAATTGAATGAGCTAATTCCCTCATTTATACCTAAAATACTGATCGCGTGGTTCTATGATGGTGCCTTGGTTGTTGATTACTAAGGCACTCGGCGTTGAGAAAGGGGGTGGGTGACCACTGGATTCTAAAGCTTATATTCCAGGATATGCTTGTAAAAGACTGGATGTGGAGTGAATTTTTAGTAAATATCCATTCCTTTCCTAATCTGCATTGATTGTGTATATATCTTTATAATAATATATGAACATTTTTTAATGCAATTTAAATCTTTCTGTAGTATTTAAAATATATAGCTGTAACAAAAATACGTGAAATTAAAGGATTTCACTTTTATTTTGTTTTCAATAAGCAAAACAAAATAAAATAGAAAAGAAAAAGTGTTTTGAAGGAGCAGAAATAACTTTATTTCTGTAGAATCAGTTCCCTATGATAGGTTTTTTGGTTGTGTTGTTAAACAGCATATAAAATTGATAGGTTGTGACATACTGGAAATGAGGAAACAGTGGAGACATACTGCCACCAATGCAGTCATTTTATTACCAAGTCCAAACTCGTTCCGCTTGCTGCATAACAGGCCAATAAATCAGGAGATGAAGTGTTGGAGCAAAGAAAAGTGACTTTATTTGAAAAGCTGGCAGACTCAGAGGATGGCATACTGATATCCTGGAGAACCCTCTTCCCCAAGTCAGAATTCAGTCTCCTTTTATACTAAAAAGGCGTGGGGGTGTGGTTGGTTGTTGCAAACTTTTTGCTGTATGAATTGTTTTTCTTTGGAATCCTTTGTTCTTGCAGCCGTCCATGTAGGTCAAATCATGGTGCCTCTGTAAAACCTCCAAAAGAAATCAAAGTTTATTCTCTATTTTGCAACGTGCCATCTCTACATAAGTGCAGAAGAACTAACATCCTTAAAGATCAAAGCCCGGAGAATAGTCTGTCCTGGATATTTCAGTCTAAAGGCAACTTTCTTTTATAAAAGGTGCAGAGCTAGCAAGTCTGAGCCTAGAAAACAGGGCACAGGTTAAAAGCCAAAGGAACACATCTAATATGGAGTCAAACTTGTTCTTTTCTATTACAATTTTTTTCCATCTGATAAATAATTTTATTAATAAATATGGGCAATTTTTTTTTTATTTTTGCTTCTTAATAACGGATAAGTGGTCCAAATACATTTTTGTGATCAGGAATGCTGTGCATGCCTTGGGGTCACAGAAAACTCTTATTGGGAGTGGTCGGCCCTTCAACATGCCTGATGCCCTGTGAGTGTTGGTGAGGGTCCCCCTAAACAGGGGCTGTCTTCAGGAACCAGCATATGGGCATTGACCTCTGGAGACCTCTTTTTCAGGTGCGGGAAAATTTTTCAGGTACTGTGATTGAAAAATTATTCCAGCTGGGGATAATTAGGGAATAAAGGAAGAGAAAAAGGGCTTGGAGTAGAGTAGAAGAGAAGGAGAGAAGATCATGGAGCCTGGGGGCTTGGCAGCAGGGCCTCCGGAGAGAGAGAAGCAGGGGTGTGGAGGGGCCCGGTTCCAGAACCATCTCCTGCACCTGTCCCCGCGCCCAAGACACGCAGCCTTTAATTACCCAGGACTCTCTCGTGTCTGAACGTCACCCTGGTCAGAACCTTGAGAATCGAAATTAAGGGGTGGGCAGCACTAACCTAGGGGGTCACAGAGGACTTTGGTCAAGTGCACAGTGCCTTTTCTGGTCATGTGTCTTCACTTGCCCTTTATCTTTGGATCTGAGGAACAGGAGCAAGGAACTCAGAGAGAGATCCAGGAAGACATCTGACTGTGTTAGGGAGGACATTCACAGTGACACGGGGAGCAAGGACACTTGCAGCAAACTAAAATGACTTCACAACTATTGCATCAGAGCTGCAGGTGTGAGAGAGCCTAAGCCTGTCTCAGAGTGCAGGGGACAAGCGGAAAGGAATGGTAAAATTTCCACTGACAATTGAAATTTTGTTAAATAGCCTGCTACTGTTAATTGTATCACTTGAATATATGCAGGTGTATTTCTGTGAGCATTTATAGGTTCACACAACCCCATCAGCTCCTCTTGCCCCCATCGGGGATGGGCTTTCTCAAGCACAGTGCCCCTCCTGCTTGGGTGGGCCACTCTGTGGGTCCTTGCCTGGGGCAGGGCTGCTGCAGGGCACTGAGTCCCTGAGGCATAGCCTGTGAGACACGAACATCTCTACTCTTGACTGAGGGCCTCCTTTTACCCCTGCAGTGTTAGAATGCCGATGACTCAGTTAGAAAGATCCTTCGAAGCTGTCCGTGTCCTTGCCATCCAGAAGCGGAGCCTGGAAGCTTCCAAATTTCTCCAGAATGCGATCTATATTCACCTTCAGCAGGTGAGTGTGTGCCCACTTACAAGTGCAGGAATTACTGAAGTTTTTCTGAAACTTACTCACCATTATTCCATCTGTTTTTTCTGTGCTAGGATTCAGTATGGTCTGCTAAAAATTCTGGAGTCAGATCTTGAAACCCTGATGAAGAGGATTATTTATTTTATTTCTTTATATGATAACATTTTCTTTGAAAATTCAGAGTTTTCAGTTCTTTGAGGAATTTTTTTGGGTGTTGTACAATCAACTTTGCTCTTACCATCTTTGTGACCTGTTGATATATGCCTCTCATCTGGCTTCTGTCACTTGTGAGGCAGTTCCATTTGTGACCCTGTGCAGGATGTTCATGTTATAAAACATAAAGTCTGTAAAAGTACAGTCCCTTTTACTTCAAAGACATTCCACAATTAGTATTTAAATTTGGGTGTGGTTTTTAGAAGACAGTATGATTAGAACATGTAATTGCAGGTTGCTAGTGCAAAATCCCCAAATCAATAGTCTAGCTCAACATCTAAAATCTTTCTAATCTACCTTGGATTTGTATGGATAAGTGAAGCAGTTTGCTAAGAACACAAGACCAGGTTTAGATACAGGCTGGTGTTTCTCAGCAGGTCCTCCCAAGCTGAAGTTCTGCCATAGGGTGGGGCCGAGTGGAGAGGGCGGGTCCTGCCCTCCCTGAGCTGAGAGTTTCATGGCAAAGACATTCATCAGGTGAAGAACTGGGAGATTATTCTAAGAACAGTGGGTTTGAAAAGAGTCCTATAAGCATGGGACTGACACAGTCCAATTTGTCTCAAGTAGGGGAGAGTGTCTTTGGGGCCACTTGTGAGACTTGTGAGTCCAGGTGGTCAGTGTTGGTGGCTTCTACTTGAGCTGTGTGAGGGTCAGTGTGTAAAATTGAAAAGTTTGAAGGCATATTTAGATGGTAAAAAGGAAAGGATGAATGCTGTCTGTGAAGGTAGGATGCAGTAAGGCCCAGGTTTCTGGGTGGATTAATGAGATGGTCCTGCTGTTCTCTTAGGAGGGAAACATGCAGAGGGAGTTCTGGGGGAAAACTGATGAGTTCAGCTGTGGGTAAAGTGAAAGACTGTTAGATGTGTGTTCTGAGAGCTCAGGTGAGAGCCAGTAGTGAGTAGGGGGGGAGAGAGACTTTCAAATCCTTTTGTCTTGTGAACATACAAATAAGTATGAGTAATGACACACTTAACACCTCAGTATTCTGTTTTTAAAACCCAGTAACATTTTGTTATATTGAGGGCAGAGGTTCTTAATGTTTTTAATAGAAATGAAACAAAATAGTGGAGTTAATCAACATCTTAGAGTTGATCTGTGTCCTTGTATGTATTTTGATACCACATCTGTTTATTAGCATAATCTACAAAAGCTTGTTTAGCATAAGAGTTAAAAAGAGGGACGGGGCACACAATGTTGGGGTTTGAGGCTGATGTTCTTGAGCAAATTATGTAGCCTCTTTGTGCCTTAGTTGCATCTTCTGTGACTGCACCCGGGGCCCTCATCACAGCTGATTTCCTAGACTAGATGTTGGGAGGGAGGCTGCTGAAGGGAGTAAGAAGTGGCAACTGCTAGGGATACTGAAGAGAGGAAAAAAAACTGATTAAAGCCGGGAAACTGAGTACAAATACACTCAAATTGAAAGAATCCCGCAGTGTTTTGAGCCACTTAGCGTAAGGGAAACAAAATTACGTGGACCCAATTCTCTTGAGCATATGAGTATTGTGGGTGGGAGGGTGTCATCAGAAAAGGGTTGAGAAGAGGCCTTTTGGAATCCCTTGACGTTTCCAGTAAGGATGGGGCGCAGAAGTGAAAACCCCCTGCTTCACAGTGGAAGCTGCTGTTTTGTGTGAAACTGACCAAAGTTTGGAAGCCAGTCATCAGCGTTGCTGGCAAATGAAGGGACTTCTGGATTAGGTGGGGCACTTGCTGTGACTTCCAGGTGACCTGCTGGCTGGGGGCTGTGAGGCGGGCAGTAGGTTTGCAGGGTGACCCAGGCATAATCCCTGGCTCTGAGTCTGCTGGTCTGACTAGCAGACCTGGGCACCCGCAGTCCTAATGGGGCAGATTTGGATGTGGCCTGGGACACTTGCCGTGCTGAGGGTGAGAGGAGTGCTCCCCTGTGTGGGTGTTCCTGCGGAGAGTGGAAACGTCCTCCTGCAGGGGAGGAAGACCCTCTGAGCAGGGGGCCAGAAGCATAGGCAAGACCAGCCTGAACACAGAGGTTTTGGGGAGTCGGAAGTCATACAGTGGCCCGAGCAGCCTTGTTACTGAGAGACTGGAGGAAAAAGATGCTGAAAAGTCAGGCTAGGGTCCGACACTGTGGTGGGTTATGAGTGACAAGAAAGGACTGGTCAGGCAGGCACAAGAGAATTCTGTGGGTGTCCCAGCTGGTGCGTCCTGCCGGAGGGAGGAGCAGAGATATAGACTTTGCCACTTATTAGCTGTGTGACTTTGAGCAATATCACTGAACCTCTTTCTACATATATCTTGATCTGTAAAGAGACAATGTGACAAGCTCGTGTCATCAGAAGGCTTAGTTTAGCTCTGATCCTCTTTGTCCCGTTCTGTCAGTGTTGCCCTGCAAGTTTCTGCAGCGGCTGCTCTTACCCTGAGATGGGAGGGCATAGAGGGACATTGTAGTACACGAGGACAGGAAGGGGTTGCTTTAAAAGCAGACATGTAGCCTCCTGCAGTTGCAGACCTGCAGGCAGTTTGGTTGACAGTAGTGGAGAGGACTTGGGAGGCCTTAGCATCGTCTTAAAACCTGTTTTCCCTTGGAGACCGGATGTGACTTTGCAGATTAAAGTTGAAGATTTGGGCTTCTGTCAAAGCTGTTTTCAGAGATGGGTATATAAGTTACATATGGTATAAAATAAATGTTTTATTTAATGTGTGGGACTTTGCAGCTGTTGGGAACAGCTCTGTTGGCCTGGTCTCCAAGGAGGACAGTAGAGGTCAGCAGAGCATGCAGGAGGGCAGGCAGACCATCTTACTTCTGCAGGCGGTTCTTCAGAGCAAGGCACTCTGTTGAGTTGACTCTTCTCTAAGTTTGGTCTGAGCAGACAGTAAAGTAATGAGTTCTGGTGGGATTGTATAATGACAGGAAGAAAGGGGAACCCGTAGTTTTTCTGGGCTAGAACACGCTTTTGGTTCCTGATTCAGTGTGTTCCATTACAGAATTGATGAGTTGTGTCTCTTCTAGGACTTGCTTTAAATAAACGCCCAGCCTAAAAGTGAAGAGTTATGTTTTATTTGGAGGGAGGACCCGAGCCGAGATGAAAGCCTCTCAGATCACTCTGAGGGACTTCTCCCAAGAGGTAGGGAAGGAGCTGGTTATATAGGAGCTTTACAACAAACACCAGGTAATTGGGACAATAAAAGTTTTCTTGTTATCTAAAGAAATCCAGGTATCTCAAGTTCAAGAATTAAGTGCTTTTCTATGTATGGGAATAAGGAAACGTTTTGGTCATTGAATTCATTTCTTTGACAAGCACCTAGCTACCTAGGGCCAGTTTCCTGTCGTTTCTTATTCTGAGTCCGCTCAGAGGGCACCACTGTGAGTGGCTGTGAGGCTGGGCTGCAGGCATGTACTCGCTGGGGGTGGCAATAGCCGCTGATGTCTTGGTTTCAGTATTCTTTGTTTACTGACATGGTTGCATTATTTTCATTCACATTGTAGTATTTTCATTCACAGTGCTCCGACTTGGTCCTAAATTCGACCAATATTTTGAGAGACATTTCATGACCAATTTTGTCCCACGGTGCTAGGATGGCTCATACCTAGTTCAGCTGAAGAAATTTCTGAGCTGCCATTCAAGGTGTTAGGTTTTTTATCAGGATCTGTTGATACTAAAAGTTCTCAGGATCGCCTGTCTTACTAGTTTATTATGATCCAAAAAATGTTTGCCCTTCGTTGCTCATTTCTATACCTAGAATCACACTATTACAATTATTTTATACAGGGTTATAAATTTTATCTAATTCTTCAAGATGTTTAGCCATCATCAATCTTGTAGACCTAGTTACACATTGGGAAATGTAACAGACAACAATTTTATAAAATAGACAGGATATAAGTAATAAAGCTAGTAACATTAATAAAGGCACGAGTAAGAATTTAATAGTCGAGGAGTTACATATTTGGGTTAAAATTTTGCTTGTGTTTCCGATTGAGTTTGAGTGACCTTATGAGAAATTTCTTATTTATGGTCAGGGCCAGAGCAGGTATTAATTGGCCAGGTGAGATCGCCCAACTTGTATGTTCCACAGTTGCCTAAACAGAAATATAATTACCTTTTTAGAATAACATTTCTGAGGGCTATCTAGTTAGAGCCATGGAGTAGGGAAACCCACCAAGGTAACATAGAAGTACTAGACATAGGTAATTTACCATGAACTTAACAATTGGAGTAGTTCATAATCAAAGGTAGGAGAAATTATCAAAGTAATTGGCATACAGTCCTGGTCCGGTGTCTTGGGTCAGCTGTCTAGCTCAGATGTAGTCTTCTTCTCATCCTGACCTGGGTAGCTTTTTCTCCATTTGAGCATTGTTTTAAGGTGAGCAGTGTTCTATAGGCCAGTGCACTGCAGGGGCTGTTTCTGATAGGAAATGAATCCGAAAGTCTGTTTCCTTCAGCTTTGGTGTGTACGGTGTATTTAAGAGTACCTGATAAAGGGTCCTTCTATTCAGGTTGGAGACAGTTCTTTAAGTCATGCCTGTTCCATGATGTATAACCCCCTGGCTGCAGGTCATGGGGCATTGGAACTTTACCCAAGGATAGATTACTGAGCATCAGAAACAAACCTAGAGTATCCTTTTCATAATTCAATTAAACAGAGCAATGTGACATAACAGCAAGGAATGATCTGGAATGTGTCTTATTAAATATAGACCTCAATTAACAAAACTAGAATTTAATATCCACTAAAATATAATCTTTTTTCTCTCTAAAATTACCCTAATATTTCTCAAATACAGCCAAATGAAGACAATTTGTTTACAAGTCTGATTATTTGATCATATAGGCTTTTTTAAATTGGCTGTGTTGGAACTTTTAATAACGAGTCTCAGGGTAGAATGTTAATAAGCTTTTCTAAGGCCAGGAAAGCAACATCAAGGGCTTGTCATGGGTTTCTGCCTTACAGATTTAGGTAAATTCTTTTCTCTTTAAAATCCCTAAAATATTTTGGGATTCCTATATCTGTTAGGAGATGAACTTCCTCGTTTTTCTGATAGAGCCACTGGGGACCTAAGAGATTTTAGTCTCTTGAGGGATCAGATAGAGGGAAAAGATAACACTTCCAAATCAGATTACATAGGTATAATTCATCAAATTGCTGTGAATCATAACTTGCTTAAGGAGAAGAGTTTATTTATGTCTGGGAAACAGGTTAAAAGCCAGTAGTATTTCAGACAAAATCAAAAATTATAACCATACTCACCAGATGTAACTAATTCTTCAAATCAGTTTTCATTAGACCTTTAAAATTTCTTACCCAGTTTAGTTCAGTGCTATAGTTTGAAATTTATTAGAAACCAGTAAATCTCCTTGAAGAGAAAGCACTTTGCAAAATCACCAGAAGGAAACAATTAACTGTCTATAAATGACAAAATATTTAAAAGCATGGTTCAACACCATTACACTAAAATCAATAAATTAACCTGCATACTATAACCAGAAATATGACTGGTAACATTTTAGATATGCCATAATTTTAGGGAGTCCATATAATATGTAGAATATCTATGTTAATAATGTTTTCTCATACAATATAACCTTTGAAGATTTATTATTCATTTGACAATACCATGTATTTAACATGCCAAATGAAATTTACTAGTTTTAAATCTCTTTTTGGGATGTTTCAGGGGCACGCTGTAGCATCCCAAACTTAACTGGAGATTAAAAGAACTTTAATTAGAACTTGATATTTGGGGAGCTTATTAAAATATTTCAAAAAGCTTGGTCAGATAAACATATAGATCACTGTAAAGTAGTACTTATTCATTAAGAAATTATGTCAAAGGTAAAGGCAGAACAGATCAGGTAAGTGGTATAATATGCTTTACATTTTGTTACTGAAAGTGAATGAACATTTTAAAAAAATTTTGTCCTCTTAACAGAGAGAAAACCAAATCTAGTCTTGTACCAGCTTAAGTCGAAGATTCATTTACTTTGCCCAAGTTGATTCTAAACTTAGCCAATTCCGACTACGTACAAAACTCTTTCCTTAGGGTTCCTCTTCCACATGCCTTCCACAGCTTTCTATAGTCATATTAGTGTGTCCCTTATTTTCTGTTCTATTCAGAAGTGACCAGCTTCAGGAGAAAGTCACTATTTTTCATTAACAAAATATAATTTCATTCTTATATCTTCCTTTACACATTTATCTTACTTTCCTAGGATACTGAGATCATTCCCTTAATAATAGAGACTACTTCAGGGTGGCACCAACCATGTATTAATATTTCTAAACACCTTTATTTCTCTGTAAGAGGAAGTTAAATCTTAATTAATTCATGTTTCAATCTTATTTTATCCAAAAATAGCATAGCTATTTAATAAAATCCTATCATTTAACTTAAAGTAGCACAAATCTAGAATTTAAAGATACCAAACATTTGGAGATTATCTTAAGCATACATTTTAAAAATATATTTTAAAAATTTACCCTAAGCTCTCATCTCATTTGTATTTAATTTACTTAAAATTTTACCACACCACATTACTATAATATTTTTTGACAAATCTGCACCAGATATAACAGGATCTTATTTGACTTTCATTAAACCTAGATACAGTAAATGTAGTATACTTAATATTGATGACTTTAAAGATGTCTATATTAATTATAACATACTTAAACTAAACAATATCAAATATTATCTTAATATTGAATATTTTCCAGTTCACGTGAAGCTGAAATTCAATTTGGTCAGTTTTTATTTTAAAATACTTAATTTGTAAGCTCTTATTTTTTATGCCAATTAAGCAGAGCTCTTTGACTTTCATTTTTTTTTTTTAGCTGTAGAAATATCTCACATCTATAATGTGTACGCAGGCTTATAAACAGACAAAAGCTGGAGATTTCATAGCTTCACTTTAAAACTTACTTATGAGATAAGTATAATAATAGTTGGAGTAAACTGAATTTGCTTGCTCAAATCACTAAGGCTTACTGTTTATGAAAGAGACATTTAAGATTTCTTGACAAATTCTTAAGGATCCGTCAGAGTTCTGAGTTCTAAAATGCCAAAAATTTCTTTGTTCTAAAGTTTTATCTCCTTGAGCTAATTAGGCTCAGTCCTAGGTCACTGTTTGCTGTATTTATATTTCTGATCTGCTAGACAAAGACACACGCTTCCAGTTCCCCAAAGAACTGCTCTGTCAAAGGATTCTTGAGAATCCCAATTTATTTGCGTGGCCACCATATGTACACAATACTTCTACCTTTTGTATGGCAGAGTCCAAGATTTCCTTTAAAAAAAAAGGAAACATATATATACATACATACACAAACATAAAATACCCAGAAAAAGATAAAACGTTTACATTTCAAGGACATAGGAAGAGAAATCCAAGTTCCCCCTAAAGGGGATTTTGTTTTATGAGTTCAGAATTCCAGAAAATGTTTTTAACAGGCCTGGATAGTTACTTTCAGAGTGAGTTTTTATTTTCTAATTCCCAATTAATTTTGTTAGTTTTGTACGTATATAAACCTGGCTGTGGAATTAGTTGGAGGCTCGCAATCTGTGATTACTTTTTCTTTTCTTTCCTTTTCTGTTTTTTTTTTCTTTTTTTGAAAGTTCTATTCACCATTCTAAGGTCGGGTTCTCAAAATAAAATTGCTAATAAGTTTTCCTGTAGGGACAACTCTATGGCATTAAGTATTTGCCTCTACCACTCCTGTAAGTTTCTCTGTCAGCGGAGAAAGCTGTTACCAGCCAGGAGGAGGTTCCCATTTTTCGAGTTGAAAGGTTCCTCATAAGAACTTTAATTTTATCCCAAAAAATTCAACGGAGGTAATCAAATTGAGGAAAACATTAGACCAGCCTCTTACCTAAGAACTCAGTCCTGAACCCAGTGTGTTTCAACTTGGACCCACTCGGGACTTCTCCACTAGTTGAGTATTTTCCTGGTATGTTTCCACCAGTCCCACCTCAGAGGTTTCCTCAAGGTGGGTGTTTCCCGTTACCTTTCAACCAGGCCCTACCCAGCATGTCTCCACTGGGTGGGTTATTCCCTTCAGTATTTTTCAACTGGAGGGCCAGTTACCTGGATACACCACCAAATAAATCTCAGGATCATCAACCAATATGGGAGATCCTAGAACCATGAGAAACTCACCAAAATTCATCTGGACTCCTCAAGGAGGAGGACGGGCACAAAGGACCACTGCTGCTACCAAGGCTCTGGTTCCTCGGAGAGTTCAGTTGGAGAGAAGTCTGCTCTGGGTCCCTTCATGGTGTCCAAAACTGTTGACTGAAATACATGGGCATCCTAAAAGTTAAGAGTTATGTTTTACTTGGCAGGAGGACTCGAGCAAGGATGACAGTCTCCCAGATCGCACTGAGGGACTGCTCTGAAGAGGTTGAGGAGGAGCTACGATATATAGGAGATTTACAACAAAGACCAGGTTGTTGGAACAACGAAAGTTTGCTTGTTATCTAAAGAAAGCCAGGTGTCTCAAGTTCAAGAATTTAGTGCTTCTCTATGTATGGGAGGAAGCAAATATTTGGACTCACTGAATTCATTCTTTAGACAAGCACCTAGCTATCTAGGGCAAGTATCCTGTCCTTTCTTATTCTGAGTCTGCTCAGAGGGCGCTGTTATGAGTGGCTGCAGAGGCTGGGCTGCAGGCCTTTCCTTTCTGGGGTGTGTTGGCAGCCACTGATGTCTTGGTTTCAGCATTCTTTGTTTACTGAAATGGTTGCAGTGTTTTCATTCACATTGTACTATTTTCTTTCACAGACTGATTATGGATAATCTGCAAACTTGGAAAGCAACCGAGATGGAATTACTGCAGGTACATTCTACTTTAATAAGCCGTGTGCAAACATAAACATGGAGGAATCATACAAAAGGATTTGTTGGTGTAGGGAAGGGTTTCTGCACATTACAGGTGAAGGCAAGGCAGAATTCCTCTCCTTTGTATGCAGGGACGTGAGTCCACCATTCTTTTCTGTAGTGGTTTCTGAGAACAATTTATGGTAATTAACCAACATTGACAAACGGTGGAACACAATGCATTTAAGAGCTGGCCAGCTGCAGATTGTTTATTGGAAGGTGGATTTCATAGGCAAGTGGTCAGGTGGATGGGAGAGAGAGAGATCCCAGGCCTGGGCCCTGATTCAGGTTTAAATCGCCATTTCCTCACCATAGAGCCTTGGACTAGAATGTAACCTCTCTTAACCTGTTGGTGAATCTGTGAAATGGGCATGATAATATTCCTTTGTTCCTGGGATTGTTGTAAGTTGTAAAGAGTATTATAGCACACATGAAGCACTTAACACACTGGCAATTAGCAGTGTTCACTTTGTGCGGCCACCCTGCTTGGCGTGTGTCAGAGCCATAAAGGCAGCATGTGTCTGTTGAGGGCGCACTGGTAGCCCCTTGAAAAGGTTGTGAATTTGGTGATTTCCTTAATCCTTGTAACTCTGTGTGCCATGGGCAATTATTTTCATGGACAGATGAGGAATCTCAGGGTAAAGAAGACTGTGTAATTTGCCCTAACTCAGGCCATAATTTTCGGTGCAGGGGCCTCGGTTCAGCATGGGCCCCTGGGACTTATACCGCCTTCTTTCAGCACCAGAGCCAGATGTTGGCTCGGCTGTCATCCAGCCCAGAATACCCAGCAGGCAGCAAGACACACCTGGCCCTGTGCTGCTTGAGCAAAAACTCCGGAGTGGAGGCAGTTACAAAAGGTATAATAATAAAAACAGGCGATTGCAAAATGTGATCAGCTCTGAGAAGGAAAGGAACACGTCTCGCGGTGCAGAGATGGGAGCTTTCCCGTGGGGGCTGCTCTGGGGGCGTTCATCTCAGCTAAACAAGCTCTGATGTTGCACCAAGGCAGGAAGGCAGGGCACGTGTGCTCAGGTAGACAGGGCCTCGTTGTTTATACTCATTCCCCATTTAGCGGTAGCTGTCACGAGCACTTTCGTAGTAAACAGATGTCGGCCATAATCATCCCACACTTTGCTTGGTAGTTTTTTCCCCCACTTTTGAGATGAGGTAATTGAAGCTGGGGAGTTTGCTGCATGCCCGTGATTAACTTGGAAATACCCCCACTGGTCTTTCAACTTAGACTGGTGTGGCTGTCATGTCCCAGCCCTGTGAATGGCATCCTGTAGCTTCTCCCAAGTGGCCCAAATGACTGACATTGATTTTCTTAATTCATAGGAAATGGTATGTGACAATAGGGAAAAAGGTAGTAAGAAATTGGAAAAATACAAAAAAAACCTATTCTTCCCCAGCTGGGGAAACGTGCCCTCTGTCACTCACCCCACTCACTGCCTGGCACCTCCTCCCTGCCGACTCCGTGTTCAGAAGCCACTCTGAGCCTTTGAAGAACATTTTGCCTTGTGACACTGTTGACTAAGGCCTGTGACCTCTCTGCCCCTGGTTAACTCTCGCTTCAAAGCCATTTAAATTTTATTCAGGCTCCTCCTCGCAGATGTAAGAGTAGCCTCTTTAAACTTCTTGATGCAGCTCCTTAATGAAGATCTTGTGAAGGAAACCTAGCCAAAACTTGGGGGGTATGCACATAGTGAGTGTAAGCTCAGCACTTTGTGAAGTTCAGAATCAGATGAGTGGGTGACTCAGGAAAGACTTTTTTAAGGTAGCAAGGGGAAAGTGAAAGGACGCGGGCTATGTGAGACAGAAACATCTCGATCCCAGCCAGCAAGGCACCAGCATTCAGGATGGTGTGTGGAGAGTGCAGAGTTCTCACAAAGAAAGAATTGGTGGGATCGGAGGGAGGACAGTTAGGTTTTTACTGGGGAAGGAAAACGTGGGCTGAACATTTCCTGGTTGAACAAGAGGAATGTGACATGATGTGCTTGTATTTTGGAGAGAAGGGTTTTGTGGGGTTAGGCCTAGGGAGAACGCTCTCTGGCTGGGGATTCAGCACAACAGAGAAACACAGAGAACTGGGTCAACCACAAGCCCCTGCTGGGGGAGGGGCTGCCCGCCAATTGGAGCCTTTGGTGCTGCTTCTGTCCCTTAGCTGGGGCCTAAGAGCTCCCTTCACAACCCTGTCCTGTTGATACAAGAAAAAACGTGGGGCATGAGAAGGGCTGTGTCCCAGCATTTGGTTGAGCCCCTGGGATGTGCCCCGCCGGATGTGGGTCCTTGGCTTCATGCAGGAAAGTATTCAAAAGCAAGCCAATTTTGAGTAAATGTAGATTTATTCAAAGATATATATTGAAAGGCAAGAGAAACACTACGATGTTTTGGGGTTGTATGCTCAGATTAAAAGTAGGTACTGGGATTTCAAAATTGTAGAATAGATAATCAAGATTATACTGTATAGCTCAGGGAAATTTACACAAAACTTTATGGTAACAGAGAAAAGAATGTGACAATGAGTGTTTATATGTGCACTTAAGACTGAAAAATTGTGCTGAACGCTGGAATTTGACACAGCATTGTAAAATGATTATAAATCAATTAAAAATCTTAAAAAAAAAGAATGTGAGGAAGTTTTCAAGGGATGTTTCCAGATATAAAACCGTTATTGAGCATTTTTATATTTAATATGAAATGCATTTTTATTTGAAAGTTGATCATAGTTGAACTTAATTTTTTCAAATATGGCAGGATTTTTTATTTTTTTCAATTTTTTTCTCTCTCTTTTTTTTTCTAGAGTATGAAATCTGTTAGAACTAGGGTAAAGCGTAAACAAAGCCTTGCTGACTTTAAAGTGTCATCTGTTGACTGTAATTCTTACAAAACGTCTGTATTTTGAAATAAAAATCTTTAATTCTAACTGAAAAATAAAAGTAGGTACACACTCCACAGACATAGTGTGGGACTTCTCCAAAGAGGGAGAGAGAGTGGTGACCGCGAGGTGACACTGTGTTGCTTGTTTTCATGGGCTTGGCAGTTTCATATGCTAATAAGTAGAAGGACCAGCCTTAGGGCAAGGGAATGGAATTACCACGAAGTTGGCCATTTCCCACCCTTTGACCTTTTGTGGCTAGCCTTGGGACTGCCATGGTGCCTGGGGCTTGTTATTCACCATGTTACTATTACAGTGGGTGTATAATGATGCTCAATATCTGCTAGAAATTAAATCTCTTCATCCTGAGCCTCAAGGCCTATTTGGGATTGAGTGCTTCACCATTTTGATGTTAATTGCTGTGGCCTTCCTTGAATGGCTGTGCTCTGCCCCCTTCCATCCTGTCTCACTGTGATGACACAGAGAGAGCAAAGTCCGGGCCCTGCCTGTGCTCCTGCATTTAACATGGGGAGGGGTGGTGTGGGCTGAGGATGACTCTGAGTGGTGAGAAGGATGTTTCACATTTTCCCACGTGGGACATGGGGACCTGTCAGCAGCCACCACAGATTTATCTCACGGGCATTATCGCTTGTGTCACACATCTTTTTCTATTTTTCTTTTTTTTTATGTATTTAATCGAAATTTAATATCAGATTTTTTCGTAAAGAAATTTCTCTTTTCCTTTTCTTTGGGGCTCTTTTTGAGGGGTAGGCAATTAGGTGTATTTATCTGTTAGTGGAGGCCCTGGGGCTTGACCACAGAACCCCTTGCACGCTAAGCATTCGCTCTACCACTGAGCTCTACCACCCACCCCATCATCTTTTTCTTTTTACTTTAGCTGCCAAGAATCTTACAGCTGAATATCTAGTCCATCTTTAACACTTACCCTGATTTCAAGGCATCTATTTTTATGACTTTACCTTCCCCTGGTTTTATTTAAGTATTGAATCTCCATTTTCTCTTCACTCTCACTTTTGTCTTTTTGTTGTTATGGTTGTTAAGCAGTGTTTAAAAAATTGTTTAAATTCTCTTTTAGCAGGAAGCTGAAAGTAAATATATATGTAAGCAAATTTATCATACTTAAATGCTTTTTTACATTCTAGCTGTTTAGTAGTTGCTTAAAAACCGAATGGAATATTAAATTGATAATATTTTAAAATTATTTTTTAATTTTTTATAAAGGTATAGCTGATTTACAATATGAAATAAGTTTCAGGGTGTTCAATAGATGCACAATTTTTAATATTATGCTCCTTTTATATTTTTTGTAAATTATTGGCTATATTACCTGTGTTGTAAGATACATCCCTGTAGCGTGTTTATGTTATATGTAGCAGTTTGTATAAGAAAGTTAGGTAACGCAGAATCTGGGGCGTGGCTGTGTCTGACCCAGGTTCACGGTCACCCTGCCTGTCAGGGCCCAGGCCCTCACTCCAGTCTGCAGGGCAGCGAGTCGAGGCAGCACTCATTAGCGCTGGTATCAACCTCTGAGTGGCAGTGACAGCAGTGACTGTCTGTGGACGTGCAAAGTGTTGTTCCAGGAGCTTTAAATGCATTTCTGCATTTAATAAGTAAAGCCTTCCTGTGAGGAATCGTTTTATGTTTTTAATGAATAATATATTTTATTTTAATTTTGATAGAATTCAAACCTCCGGAAAATTTCTAGGAATAGTACAATAAACACTTAGATGCAGTTTACTTAAAAGGGCACTATTAGCCCTTTTGTGTCTGGCTTATTTTAGCATAAAGTTTCAAGGTTCATCCATGTTGTAACCTGAATCAGTACTTTATTCTTTTGGTTTGATAATATCCTTTTTCTTTTGGTTCATTTTGGTCTATTTAAACATATTTTAATTGAAGTCTAGTCAGTTTATAATGCTGCATCATTTTCTTGTGTACAACACAACACTTCAGTTGTATAGGAAAATTCCTGTATTCATTTTCATATTTTTTTAAACATGTTACTATAAGATATTAAATATATTTTCCTGTGCTATACAGTATAAATTTGCTGTTTATTCTATACATAGTCCGTATCTGCAAATCTTGAACTTCCAATTTACTCCTTCCTATACCATCTCCCCTCTGGTAACCATAGTTTGGTTTCTATGTCTCTGTGTCTGTTTCTGTTCTGTAGATAAGTTTATCTTTTTGTTTCTTTGGCTTTTTTTTTTTAGATTCCACATGTGGGCGATCTCATATGGTACTTTTCTTTCTCTTTCTGGCTTACTTCACTTAAAATGTCATTCTCCAGGTCCATTCATGTTGCTACAAATGGCATTAATTTATTATTTTTTTATGGATGAATAGTAGTCTAATGCACAAATATACTACAACCTCTTTATCCAGTTATCTGTCAGTGGACATTTAGGTTATTTTGATGTCTTGCTATTGTAAATAGTGCTGCTCTGAACATTGGGGTGTAGGTGTCTTTTTGAATTAGGGTTCCTTCTGGATATATGCCCAGGAGTGGGATTGCTGGGTCATATGGGAGGTCAAGTTTTTGTCTTTTGAGGAATCTCTATACTGTTTTCCACAATGGCTCCACCAAACTGCATTCTCACCACACTGTAGGATCGTTCCCTATTCTCCACAGCCTTTCCAGCATTTATTGTTTGTGAACTTCTGAATGATGGCTATTCTGACTGGTGAGAGTTGATATTTGATTGCAATTTTGGTTTGCATTTCTCTGATAATGATATTGAGCATTTTTTCATGTGCATATTGGCCATTTGTATGTTTTCAATGGAGAAATGTTTGTTTAGGTCTTCTGCCCATTTTTGGATTTAATTGTTTGTTTTTCTTTCTTATCAAAAGTAAAAGCTGTTTATATATTCTGGAAATTAAGCTCTTGTCAGTTTCATTCAAAGTAAATATATTCTTCCATTCCATAGGTGGTCTTTTTGTTTTGCTTACTGTTTCCTTTGCTATTCAAAAGCTTGTAAGTTTAATTAGATCCCACTTATGTAAATTTTCTTTTATTTCTATTCCTTGAGTAGAATTCTCTAGGAGAACATTGCTGAGATGTATGTCAGATGATTTGCCTATGTTTTCTTCTAAGAGTTTTATAGTGTCTTGTCTACATGTTTAAGTCTTTAAGCCATTTTGAATTTATTTTAGTGTATGCTGTGAGGGAGTAGTCTAACTTCATTGATTTACATGCTGCTGTCAAGTTTTCCCTACACCATTTGCTGAAGAGGCTATTTTTATTCTATTGTATGTTCTCACCTCCTTTGTCAAAGATTCAAAAACCAAAAGTTTGTAGGACGATTCTTGGTAATTTTGTTTATCCATTCATTGATGGATGGATATTGTTTGTAACTTTTGGCTACTCTGAAAGATACTACTATGAATATTGATGTACAAGTTTTTGTAAGAATAAGTTTTCATTCTTTTGGCTGTAGAGTTGGCCCTCCTTATGTGTAGTTTCCACTTCATGGATCCAGATGGCTGATTGTAAAGAGAATCAAACATCCTTGGGTTATGTTATCCAGGGTGGGGGGTTCCTTAAACCATCCCCCCGAGGATTCTAAGGGATGACTCAATATGTAGGAGTGGAATTGCTGAGCCAAATAACTCTAATCTTTTGAGAAAACACCAGACTTCTGCAAAGAAGCTGCACCATTGTTCCTTTCCAATGGCCGCATATAAGGTATCTCTTCCTCCTGAATGACACTTGTTATTGTCCATGTTTGATTATAACCATCCTATTGGGTGTAAAATTAGATCGCATTTTGCTATTGATTTAGCTAGTGATGCTGAGCATCTTTTCATATGCTTATTGGACATTTGTGTATCTATTTAAATCCTTGGTAAATTTAAAAATTGGGTCGATTTTCTTTGTATTGTTCAATTGTAAGCATTTGTTATATATCCTGGATACTAGTCTCTTATTACATATATGCTTTGTAAAATGTTTTTCCTATTCTGCAGATTGTCTTTTCACTTTAGTTTTCTTAAACATTAAAACAATTTCTTTATAGGGGAGGTAATTAGATGTATTGATTTATTTTATTTTTCTTGCTAAGCACGCACTCTATCGCTTGAGATACCTTCTTCCCCTGTAATTTCACTTTTTTGATGATGTCATTTGAAAGAAAAAAGTTTTAATTTTGATGAAGTCCAGTTTATCTGCCTTTATCTTCTGTCACTTCTGCTCTTGGTATTGTATCTAGGAAACCAAAACCTATCCTAGGACCACAAAGATTTATAATGTCCCTTCTTTTAGAAAGTTTATAGGTTTAGTTTTTATATTTCTGTCTGTGATACAATTTGAATTAATTTTTATTTGTTATATACAATATGGGGGTCCAGATTCCAGATTCATTCTTTTGCCTGCAGATACCCAGCTGTCCCAGCAGCATTTGTTGAATAGACTCTTCTTTCAATGGAGTGTTGTTGGCACTCTCGTGGAAACCTTACTGTAAATGTAAGTATTTCCCCTCTGGGTTTTTATTGTGTCTCACTGATTTATTTATCCAAACTTATGCCATCACTATACTGACTTGAGTACTATAGCTTTTTAGTAAACTTTAAAATGAGTCCTCCAAATTTGTTCTACTTTTTCAAGATTGTTTTGGCTGACCCCGGTCCCTTGCACTTCCATATGAATTTTGGTATCAGTTTTTCAATTTTTGCAAAGAAGTCAGCTGGAATTTTGATAGGGATTCCACTGAATATGTAGATCACTTTGGGGAGTCTTAACATTTTTAACAATATTGTCTACCATTCCATGAACATGGGATGTCTTCCTTATATGTAAATCTTTTAAATTTTTTTGGTGATACTTCAAAATATTCAATGTACAAATCTTGTAAATTTTTGTTAAATGTATCTCTCATTTCATTTTTAATGCTGTTGTAAATGGAAAGGCTGAGCTTCTTAAGGGTGGGAGTATATATCAATTTGTTTATTTCTAGGATTCCTACACTGCAAATACCCTAGGTTTAAATTTGCTACATAAATCTATCCACATCGCTTCCCACCCCCGTGTTATAAGAATCCAAGACCCAAGTTAGGCTACCTGAACACCTATGTGGAAGTGAGAAATGAGACCCTTGGGTGGGGTTTTGTGCAGATGATACTTAGAGCTTATTCAGGATGGCTTTATCTTAATTTCTTTTAAACAACCCTTTTGGTGTATTTAGTCAGATACATTAAGAACATGCCCTTTGATATGCAGAGGAGCTAAGACTATCATTTTCAAATAATTTCTAGTGAGAGTGTTGTATTGAAACCCAATTTGCATCAATTTTTGAAGATTTATGTTTCAGGAGCTTTGACTAAACAACACATGCCTTTATTCAATAACGACAACTAAATGCTCAAGCAACATGAAAGAGTTTGAGCAAACTGCCCCCGCCCAGTAGTGCTGGTTGGCTGCAGCTGTAAATGGAGTCAGCGCTTACCTCTCCCAGTACACTTGTGCTGATCTGCTCAAAGGGGTTCATCCAACAGTTTGTCTGTAGTCTATTGGACAAAGCCATAAAGCATTGATTTAAGGTTGCTGGAGTGCAATATATTCTTATTAATATTAAGTAAGCACATATTGAGTGCTTACTGTATGATGGAATTGTCCCTCAGCCTCACATGAATATTATTTCTCTTAAAACCTCACATATTTCCTTGTTATTCTCACTTTACAGATAAGGAGACTGAGAATTACGTCTTCTCTCTTTTGGGGGGAGCTCATTATCAATGACTTGAAGTTGTAAGGAAAAAGATATTGTTTCATCCTGAAAAAATATTTTTTTGAGAGTCAGCATTGAAGAGGGTGACCACTGAAGAAGGTGATCATTGTTCGAGTGAGATGAGCCCCAGGTTGTACGGAGTCAGCATCTCTGTCCTGGACACGGCCAGTGCAGAGCTTCGTAGTGGGTGAGGCGGCGCGGCCGCGCAGGGAACGCGGATGCCGTGCCGTTGGGCTGTGCTCAGGCCAGGTTTGGCTTTCCCTTAAGGACAGTGGACCATCATTGACAGATTTTAAGTAGGGGAGTGGGGTGCTCTTGTAGATCACTTTTGTATTGTAGAATGCTTGGAAACATTTAGAAGGCTCGGCAGGAGGTGATGTGATGAGTCAGAGTAGGGTGGCTGTGAGGTGTAGCAGTGTTCAATTTTTAAGTGGTTTTCAGTCCCAGGTTTGTGGCTGAGTAGCCGTGTCACTTTGGATGACACACTCAAGGAAGTGAAACAATTTAATCAATTAAAGAAGTGACGTACCAACTTCCCAGGACTGCTGTGGAGATCCAGTGATATAATGTGGCAGTGTGGTTCCCAGCAGAGTCAGTGCTGAGTGAGTGCCAGTGAGTACCTGGAAAAACAGGTGTGTGTGGTGGGGCTCGGTGACTGTGGAAATCTGGGCCCTGAAGGATGGGTCCAGTCACATCTGTGAGAGATGGGCCCGTGCTGGGAGAGGCAGGGAGACCTTGCCCCCCGACCAGGAGCCCTGGGCAGGCCTGCTATGGGAGGAGATCAGTGAAGTCAGGTCTTTGTGGAGTTGGAGGTGCCCTTGAGACATCTAAGTGCAATGTCACGAGCTCAAAGAGGAGGTCTGGGCCCGGGCGGTGCACTTTCCTATAATCTCAATCCCTGAGGACGCAGAGGTATTGATCACTGAACGTGAACTCATACTTTACAGGACAAGTGAATAGTAGTATCATCTCTGTCATCAAAGCTCAAGTCTCTTTATTCATCACTCATTTTGCTACTTGGGTACTTACAGGGCGGTTCTTCACTGCCCTCCCCTGGGCTCAGGCTCCACAGTAAAGAGCTGGTGAGCCTCCCTCTTTTCCAAAAGAAGACACATTTAGCTAGTAGCCTTCTATACCTCACCAGACGTAGAATTTTAGTTTGTTGTTTTAATTCTATTTTCTGTTGGCCATCTCCTGACAGGAGAGAAGTTTTACCTCATGGTCATGTTTCAACAAGCTGTTACAGAGAATTGCTGATCTGATCCATAGTGTATGTATTCTATTAACTTTGTAGAGTATTTCTCATTTGTCTGTCTTTGCCCTTTAATTTTGTATGCCACTTCAAGGCTCTATCCTATATGTGGCCTTATTTTTTTTAATTAAAAAATGTCTGATAGTTAAGAAAACAAAAGCAAAGAAAAAATGCACATGATATCTAAATTTAGAAAATATCTAGTGTGTTTCCTGCCTCGGCAATGGAGGGATATAGAAACTTGTTAAAACCTTCATTACACAAGTTCCTTAAAATATTGATTAAGAAATAAAACCTTCCTTCCTCATCTTTCAAGCTGCATAGCTCATTGTCAAGAAAGTGAGGGGAAATACTCAGAATCCAAGACAAACCAGAAAGGGATTCCGGGAAGTAAGCAAGCCTTAGAAGCGCTGGGGGGCCGTTTGGCTCCTGAGCTGGGTTTCAGTTGCCCTGACAGGAGGGCATGAGGTGAGCCCCAGGCCTCTCACACTGCGAGTTGGATGACTAATCATATGTATGGCCAAGCAGATCCCGAGAAGCATGGTTTACTAAAGGGTGAACTAGGAAAAAAAATATTCCTCAAGGCAAGAAATTAAGAAAAGTCAATTTTGTTGGAAGAGGGGAAAAATAACAAATCGAAAGTAAGGATATAATTTAAAGCTGTTCTGGCATGAGAGTAACCACAAACTCCTGGCAGAAAAACACAGCTACTTCTGGAATGAGAAGATGTGTTTTGAATGGATCAGTGAACAGCCATTCCGAAAAAGGCCTCCAGAGTCTTGTGGATCAAGATACTGGACCGCAAACACCTCCCTTCCATGGTCTCATTTAAGTAACCAGAAAGGTTTTAAAGGAAATAAGCCATAATCATAGTTCTATTTATTGACATTACTATATGCTAGGAATTCAGAGGTGACTATGAAGTTGTCTCATCTTTTATGGACCTTACTTTCTCTTTGGGGAGACAAACTGACATAGTTGGGTAGCTTGGTGGAGGGAGGTGTTAGTCTGTTGCAATTAGCTAGGAAAGGAGGTTAAGAAATCAGTGAAGAGTGGCTGAACTTTTTACTTGAGGACAGTCTTGTTCAGTTGGCTTTTAATTGCAGGCTCAATGAGCTTTCACTGGAGGGAATAGATCATATGGAGGATGCACTTAGCTCAGGCCTCTTTAGAATGGACAAGTGAACCTGGAGAAAAACAGTCAAATCTGTGCAGACATTGAAATTCACTTGAACATGCTCCATCCCTGAGCGAAAAATAGGACAAATATGTAGCATTTCTTGAGGACAGGGTAGTGGTTTTTAAGGTTCTGTAAGAATGAATCCCAGGGAACAGAGATGGCCAGTTGTCAAACTGTGAATTTGCTCTTTGGACGGTGTACCCACCAAGGGTATTGGATCTTTATAGACTTCCATTTCTCTTTAATACATGTCAGGTGATGAGGTCGTGTGCACAAGCATTTGGCACCTCGTCTAGGTGACTTTGGTTACCTGCCTAGAAGCGCAGGCACAGCTGCAGATGCGTCATATATCTTGCCACCCTTCCCGTTCCCTGGCTCCGTGATCAATGCAGAGTGGTTCCCTGTTGACCTGTCCGTCTCCTCTGTGACATCATAACCCATGAAAAGACCAGAGCGTATTAACTTGGCTTTGTTAAATTCAAAAGTACAGATCTAAAATGGAGTCAGATTTGTTCTTTCCTATTTAAGTAGTGCCATGGAGAAGGCACTTTGGGCAGCTTCTTATAGGGTCCAGGAGGCTTTCCCTCTCAGCCTCTGGGCGCCTCTATTGCAAACCCTTCATAGCTGTCTGGCTTACTGGAAAATCACTCCGACTGTTTTGCCCTGAATATGTGTTCTGTTTATAACTCATCCCTACACCTTGGAAAACAACTCAATAAAAACTCAGTGGGTTTTCCACCAACCATGGGCAGGAGTGAGGGATAGTATGTTATAATATTATTAAAAAAATAATAATAATAGAATACTTAAAACAGCGCTGGGCACATAGGAGAGAGTCAATAAATACTTCCTGGCTTAAATCAAAAGTGATGGCTCATCGATTCCATGGCTGCTGTATTTGCTGTTCTAGTTATTCCTTTGATCCATTACATTTTTTAACTGAAAAACAAATACATGCATATGGTTAAAAAAATTCAAACACAGCACTAAAATACACAAGTGAGAGAAGTTTTCCCTAATTCTCTGTTCTTTCAGCCCTCCCTGGAGATGCCACTGTTTACTATACTTTGTGTGATTTTCCAGATATGCTATGCACATTCCCCCCTATGTATGTAAATTCCCTTAAAGTTTTAGTTATATTTAACTTAAAGTGCTATAAACCCTGAAGTGGCTTCTTCCCCGGTAATAGAAAAGAACAAACCTGTCTCCATATTAGACCTGTTCCTTTGACTTTAGTCCTGTGCTCTGCCTCCTAGGCTTCATCTTGCTTGTATAAAAATGTGCCTATAGCCTGAAATATACAGGAGAGCCTATTCTGAAGTCTCTGCCCTTTAAGGATATTTAACACATTTTCATTCATAAAAAGATTAAGAGGTTCAGAATAGAAAATAACGTTTGTTTTCTTGGAGGTTTACAGATTTGCCCAGCCAGGCAGGTAGCTGCAAGAACAAAGGATTCTAACAACAAATAATTCCTACACCAAGAAGTTTGCAACAACCAAGCACGTAGGAAAGGAGCATGAATTCTGACTTGGGTTGATGGTTTTCCAACATTAGTTTGCCATCTAGGTCTACAGAAACTTGCTATTCCATGCTCCAACACCTGGTCTCCCAAATTATTGGCCTGTCCTGCATTGAGGAGAATGAATTTGGACTCGGTAACACTCTTATCTACCTAGCAAGCTGGGCACTGGAACTGAGGGAAGCTCTCCCACACCCAGGGACCTACTGTGACCCCTTGATGTTTCCCCTATGGTGGGGTGTGGTTTACTAAGGAGGGATGGGGACTATGCACCAACAATCAGGCTGTCTGCTCCCTCTGGGGCTCTGATCTTGTACCACCCCGCTCCCCGCCAGCCCAACACCTGGGACAGTGGAGCTAAGGCAGAGATATTGCCTGTCTGTTTCCTAGCGTGTAAAAGGGGAAAATGTACTCTTCCCAAGGTAGATCTGAGCGACAACACCCGCGGGTGCTTGGTTCCCAGAGCAACAGGAAACCCAGTTCCGCGTGGGGGCAATGGGTGTGATCCCCATAGGGGTTCTGCAGAGGCCTCGGGTGAAGGGCTGGACCAGGGAGATAAATTTGGGCTGTGGGCCTTGAAGGGTTAGAGAAGGGTACAGAGGCAGGACTGCTGCCTGTTTCAGGGTGCGACCAGAGGTAAAGATTTATCTCTCCATCTCTGCTACTCCCCTCCCCCCCTCCAGATTACTCCCTTTTCTCTGCACCTCCTGTCCATCTGTCTACCTCCACTTTTCCCCTCCTCCTCCCATCTTCTCCCTCCCTCACTTCCCCAGCTTCTCTCACAGAACCCAGAGGATCGCTGACCCTCCTGCGCATGCGTAGTCAGTGCCAGCTGGACCGTGAATTGGAAGCCCCAACTGCGAGCCGAGGATCGGCCCCAAAGGCATCTCAGCTCTGTTGCCCGGTAGGCCTTTGGCTCCTGCCATGGGCCGGGGCCTCCGGCTGTAGAAGTACAAGGTGGGGGGCTCACCGGAAAGGTTCAGGCGGCTGCGGGAGGGCAGTCGGCGTGTCACAGCCCGTGAGGGCGCGAGTCAGCGTGTGTTCAGCTAAATTGCTCGGGCCAGGCCCCTCTGCCCCTCTGCCCCGGCCACAGCTACCCAGGGACAGGTGTGCACATGCCGCCTCTCGCCCCAGCCGGGCTCCCCTCAGTCCGCGACTGGCGTCCCCTTCCCCTCTCCCGCCCGCCAGTCCTCTCCTCCCGGGCTTCCTCTCCTCGGCCGCCGGCCCGTCCCCACCCATGGGCGGGCTGCGTCCCGGACGGGCGGGGTCTGCGGACCCGGACGGGGGCGGGCGGCAGGGGCTGGCCTCCGAGCGGGGCTGCAGCCCGCGTCCCCAACCCCCCTCTTTCCCTGCCCCGCAAACCGGGGCTGCCCTCGTCTCCCTTTCCTGCTCCCTGAGGACCAGCTCAGTGGTGTGGGCACTGCTTCTCAGGCTGAGAGCCTCAGGCTGTAACGCCCAGCTTCTCTTGGTGAAGTTGGCAAAAGGGAGCTTCAGTGCTGAGTGAGCTTCCGTCTCCTCCCTTAGTGTTTCTGCCCCAGGTAATTTTCTTGAACACTTTCAGGTGTTATGATGGCTGTGCTTGTTAATGTCACGTGCTTTTATAGTGAGAGAGAGAGTTCTGTGTTGAAAGCAGGGTTTGGTCCAGTTAAAAATAAGCTGAATGCATGAGTCTGTGACATCCTCCAGGCTTCCCTCTCCCAGGGTGAAACGTGTGACCGTGGATTTTAGAAAGATAGTTACAGTCCCAAATAAGTCCAGCACAGCTAGTGTGTGTTAACAGAAACAGCACCACCAGAAGCTTTGGAGACCTAGGGACATTGCAATCCTAAAGAGCTCCTGGCACTGTTTGGTTTGTTTTGGTTTTATGTTTTTCTTAAATTGTGTGGCAGACTAGTTGTATAGAGGGGGAAATAATTGTCAAGAAATTTTTTTTTCATATAACAGCTTTTTTGTGATATTGTTCACACACCATGAAGTCCATCCATTTAAATGGTACAATTCAGCAGCTTTTAGCATATTCACAGTGGTGAAACCATTATTATTCCAGAACGTTTTCATCACCTCAGAAATAACAGTGGAAATCAATGACCTATCCACTCCTCCCCAGTGGTGGTTCTAAAGAAGTTTCTTGGCTGTTCCTGACCATAAATTATCTTGTTACATTCCATGAAAAATCTGGTAGGTATTCTAATCAGAATTGCATTGAATCTATCAAAACAGGAAGAATTAATGTCTTTATGGCTTAAAATTCTTCTAAGCATGAATAAATCTGGGACCCTATATTTTCATCTGTCCAGAGCCTGGTCCTTGGGAAGTCCTCACTACTTGTTGGGCTTGTGAATGATGAGATTCTATACATCGTTAGTTGCAACTGTTGCCTTTCACAGGAGAGAAAAGTAACCTCAGTGAAGCAAGTGACTCTCTGTTGGTCAGAAAGAGTGACAGCCAGTGCTGGAGTGATCCAGTTGACTTGGTGCTTGCAACCAGAATTCTCCACCACCTACAGCTAAGGGGATTAGAGTTTTCTTTTATTTTTTTCTTAATGGCGTTGCTTTTATTTTTACTTATTTTTTAAAATTATTTTTTATTGAAGTGTAGTCAATTTACAATGTTAGTTTCAGGTGTACAACAGAGATTCAGTTATAAACATATTCATATGTATATACATATGTTTTAGATTATTTTTAGTACAACTCATTACAAGAAATTGAATATAGTTCCCTGTGCTATATAGTAGGTCCTTCTCATTTATTTTATATTTATTAATTTGTATCTGTTAATCACCCCTTTCCTGCCTGCTAAACACAGTTTGCTTTCTATGTCCATGAGTCCATTTCTAGCAGCACCGTTTTTCCTAGTAATATATGCTAGTTGGCTGTTTTCAGTTTCAGTAATTCCATCTTATCTGTGGGCGCTTTTCTTCTGGTGGGCCTTTATGTGGTTTGCATATGTGGTAATAGAGATCTGTATTTGGGAGAACTCCAGGCCTAGTGTCGTCCCTGGTATGGAGCACCCACTGAGCTGATGCTTGAACTGTGAAAAAAGCATAGTAAATGTTGGAATTTCCACTATGTTTGAGATTTCCAGGTTTCTATAATCTGTTTAGCCCACCTTAATATTGGCTGCACCCATACTGGGTAATTTGGTGGAACTTCATGGTATGGTGGTGTAGAGACAGGGAGTTGTATGCTTCTTCTCTTTCCTTTTTCTAACACTCATTCTCCTTGGCCCCCCGGATCCTCACACAGAATTGCCCAGGGATGGTTTGGTGCTGCGCTGAGGCAATATCTGTTAATAAGGCACTTTCCTCATATCTTCTGAGCCTCTATTTGATTCTCTGCACAAAGAGGGCTTAGACTAGATAAGTACTTTTCAGTTTCTTTTTAAGCCATGTTTCCTTTGAGAAACAGAAAATGCAAATCTCTCCTCCCATTGTAACCCTTTAGATTTTGATAAGTCCTCCAAGAGTGACATAGCTGTTTGTGTAAAATGGATGTGATTGTGATTCCAGGTGGCACAGAAAAGACTCTTCAGTGATTTATTGCAAGGAGAGGGCAGGAAAGGGTCAGTATGTCACACTTTCTAGTGTGAGAACTGGAGCAGGGTCTTGGGTTTAAATACGGTGTCTGACGTGGCCTCTCTCTAAACTTGTACAATGTGATAAACCTCTCTCCCTCAGTTTCTTGATGTGTCAAGTTGGGGTGATAATATTTTAATGCTTTTGTGAAACATTATACACATAAGCCATTTGTGTCTTGGTAGAAACAAGACCTGCTAGGGAGTCAAGGATTTCTTTAAAAAAAAAAAAAACTTGTCCATAGCACTCTGTGTGTATTTTGAAGTTTCTGGACAGTGAGAGTTGAGTTTAAAGTCCATTGTGGGACAGGTTGCCCATGGTTCTCTGTGCCCCAGATTGCCCCCTCCTCCCCAGTCCTCTTCCTCTCAGACCAGGATGAAGTTCCCTAGTAGATTTACACAGAGGTTTTGTGGAAATTTCTCTTCATTTTATTGTTTCACCAAGGAGGGCTGCCATCATGATCTCTGTGATCAGGTTTTGGTGACCTGAAGGCTATGCAATTGGGGGTTTCTATTTAATGAAAAGAAAAAAATTATGAATACAAATTTAGACCTAGGGTAGTTACAGAGTCACTTGGAAGTGGGGACCATTAGCTTTGTTTGCTTCAGGTGCAGTGGCCTCTGGCCATGAGGACCCATCCTCGTGCTCTGAAGTTGGAGGGACTAGTGGGTTCAGTGGGAAATTTAACTGAGTGTATCTCGTATGCTGGGCATTGTCCTATTTTTGCTGTGTGTTCCGTATTTTAGACAGTGAGCCCATTAACCTCAAAAGCATCTTTAAGAAACTAGAGTTTTATTTTAAGATGTAATGTAGATTCCCATGTAGTCATAAGAGATAATATGGAGAGGGCCTATGGACTCTTTGCCCAATTTTCCTAAATGGTTCCGTTCTTGCAATGTTGGGGTACAATTCATTACTGACTCACTAACACTTTGAGGTTTGTATTATTGCCCTCATTTCTATTCATTATTTAACTGGGGCTTAGAGAAGCACACAGGTCTGCCCTGGTCACCCACATGGTAAATGTAGAGTCAAGTGGAATGTGGGCTTGGGATTTCCAGGAAGTACCATTATGATGGTCTGTGGCAGGGAGCAGCATTCACTTTGCTTGTTTATTCATTCATTCAACAAACACTAATTAAGTAACCTCAGTGGGTCAGATGCTTTCATAGCGTTATCTAATCTTTCAGCAGTACTGATGATCAGGTAATATTTTCTTTTTTAATCTGAGAAAATTAGCTCTTAGTATTTATACCCCCCCAAAGGATATATAGCTCATAAAGGAGGGATAGTAAATCTGTACAGTCCCCCCTTTTTATGCAGGTGGTACCCTAGGCATTTTACATTTGCAAACTTCCATAATCCAGATATATTCTTGTACGCCAAGAATTTTTTTTTTAATTAAAGTATAGTCAAGTTTACAATGTTGTGTCAATTACAAGGTGTTTTTCAACTTTGAATTAAAAAATGTTTTTTGATTAGGATAATTAGGTTTATTTATTTGTTTCATTTTTTAAAATGAGGTTCTGGGGATTGAACCCAGGACCTCGTACATGCTAAGCACGTGCTCTACCACTGAACTGTACCCTCCTCCCCAGGGCAAGTTTTCTTATCCATTATTCTACAGCTTAGGATTTCAAATAAATTGGAGGTGAAATCCAGATGTTTTGATCCCACTGTGGTTCTTTTGTTTATATTCTGCTGAAGCGGGTTTGGGAAAGCAGTTCCTTTGTTCATTTGTTTATTCAGCAGTTTTGAGCACTGATTTTGCATCAGGGTCTGGCTAGGTGCTTGGAAACAGAAAACAAGGAATGACCCTTCTCTGCAGGGTCAGGAAGCCTAGACCAAAAGCTAGGTAATGTGATCCGAGCTACGTTAGCCATGTGCAGACTCTGAGGACAAACTGTACCCCTGGCTTTGCTTGGACTTCCCTTGCCTTCTGGCTGGTACACACCAGGTCACCGCAACCCAGAGGTGCCTGCATCCCACAGCAAAGTATGAACCTCGATCTCCTCTCCCCTCTCGGCAGGGCCTGCAACATGAGCATCCCTGACTATGTGCAGTGTGCTGAGGACTTCAAGACCCTCCCCGTGGTGGTCCAAGCCGTTGAGATCATCTCAGAGGAGAATTTCTTTTGCATCTATAAGTGAATCCCCTTGGTGAGCCAGATCAGCCTGTTCGGCTCCCAGTTGGCACTCTTTATTCACTACAGGCACCATTATGCGCCCGAGAATGGGTGGAGCGAATTCCAGACCAACCGCAAGCTCGTGGGCCTTGTCACCATTAGCGACTGCCTCTTGGCTAAGGCCTTCGATAAGCTCCACGTGCAGAGGAGCTGTATGGCACCTCGCTTAATCACTCTCAGCTCTTTGTCTTTGTGCTGCATGGGGAGGTAGCCGAGCAGACAAGCACCGACGTGTCTTTCAATCTACGAGGGCTGCAGGGTGGTGAAGAGGATCAAGGATTTCCCTGAGTCACTCTTCATCTTGCTAAAGTCTAAGTGGCTGGATAGGGCCCTCAACAATTCTGGGGACAAGATCCCCCTCCTCTGCATCCTGTTTGAGAAGGAGGACTTCATGGGACTGGACACAGACTGAAAGTAAGTTTACCTGTCGGCCCATCCACCCTGGCTCTTTGCCGTTTTGCTTCCCTACATCCAGAAAGGGATCAGGAAGGAAGAGGGCTGTCTTGTAGCGAAGGGTGGAGGGAGGTGCAGCCCTCCGGTTTACAGACACTTAAAAGTGAATCCACTTTTGTTTCAGAGAGATCCTTTTAAGGTTAGTGTGGACACATCCTCCTGCTTTTCAGCCAGGAACCCTGGTGGGACCCTTGGAGTTGCTGTCCAATAGGTTAGACACAGCCACTGATGCTAGGAGCGCTGGAGAGTAGGCTGGTCTGTGCTGAGATGTGCTGTAGGTCAAATGCACATCAGATGCTGAGACTTGTCAAGGAAAAAGAATGTAAACTATCTTGTTACTTTCTATATTGATTACATGTCAAAATCATAGTATTTTACATACAGTAGAACAGTAATATCTGTTCTTAAAATCAGTTTCTAGTATTTGTTTTTTGTTTGTTTGTTTACAGTTTTAAATATGGCAACTGGGAAACTTTCTTTAAATGGCTCTCATTTCTTTTCTGTTGTGCATCCTGTCCTGGGACAGTCTCATACCTTTGCTTTTAGATGAGACGCTGAATCCCGAGACGCAGAACGAGGAGCTGGTTGAGCTGGGGGTGGAGCCGGTGTCTCCTGCCTCCCAGGTCCAGCACCTGCACGGCTCAGGCCCTCTCTTCCTGCCCGACAGCCACCATGCCAAGTTAGGACATCAGAAACACCGCCAGGGACTTCTGAATGAACTCCTTTCGCAGGGAAAGTTTTGTCACGGAGTATGGGACAGAGCAGGGAAATGTTCCTCCTCACTTTGTCCCTGTGATTAAGTCAACAGCCCCGCTTTGCCGCGGAAGTGCAGACGAGCCTTCTGGGCTGCCTACCCCCCCCCCGTTCTGCTCTGTTTCCCCGTGTGTCCATCGTGCTGTCCCTCTGGCAGAAGAGTGTGAGATGCCTTTGCCGAGAAGTGGTCCCCCTTTGCTGGGGAGAGTGAGGGAAGTTCTGTCCCCCCGGCCTACGGCCTCGGGCCTTGAGTCCGAAGAGCGCTGATGGCGGTCCCACAGGTGACGGTCGTAGGACCTGGCACGTGCTGCCGGGTCGGCTGTGAAGGCGGTGCTCTGTGTTTCTTGAACTTACTTAAGATCAGATCCTACTTTCTGGTTGTTGGTAAGTTGGAGGAGAAGATGCCAGAGAATTGATAAAATGAATGTAGAGACCAGCCCTGTGAGTGATAGGAACAGGGGACCTGAGTCCCACCTGTGTGAGGTGCCTACCGGGATCTGGACGAATTTTCTGTTCCTCCCAGACATACCTCTATGGCTTACGGAAGGGGCAAGTCATGTCGTGGCCATGATCTGTACTTGTCCTAACAGGGCCCTGTGATCTACATGTCCGCAGTCCCCTTCTGCTCCTTGGAGATGTGGTGTCAGGTTTAGGAGCCTGGGCACTTCTGAGGGCATAGCTGCCAGCACCGTGCTAAACCAAGGCTGGCTCGGTTCACCTCACATGTCACCACGTGCTGAGCCCCCAGGCATAAGTCAAGGTAGGTACATCGGTGCAATATAAGCAGGGACCACCTTTTCCCCCTGGACAGACTGGTGGGTGAGCAGTGGAAGCCCGGAGCCTTGCCCCAGGCCCCTGGCCAGTGCCTATTCTTTTGTCATAGGAGGCACTGTTGACATTTTTGTTCAGTAACTGCTTGGCTCTGAGTCTACAGACCCACCAGAGAATGCCAGCTTTTTTTTGCCTTTTGAAGTCTACCCTTGGGATTTGGTGGAGTAGCTGGATGTGTGCTTAGCCCATAGTGGTTGAAACTGTCCCCATTGTTTACCCAGAACCTCGTGTACCAGGCATGGCTCCCGGCATCAAAATACAGCAGCGCATTAAACCTTCCTCCTAGTGGGTTTTTTCTGTTCTGATACCATAAGGGCTTAGCCAGCATCTTAACGTCAGTGAGTTAACGCGGCCAGTGAGCTCGAGTCAAGCACGTTCTCTTCCAGTCACTTTTACTCCATTGTTGCTTTTGCTATTCCACAGTCATTAATTTTTTAAACAATGCTTTCGTTTAGGACCAGAGCCTAATTCTCTCCTTCTGCACTTGGTGGAAGTGAGCCTGAAATGCGACCACAATTTGTAGCTCAAAAGCTGCCTAGACGCATGTAGGTGGAGTTTTGTTTTGGGGCGCTGAACACGTTGGGGTCCCCCAGCAGCGCCGCTCCCCACAGGCCCCTGCCTTCCCTGGAGCAGGAAGTGAGGGTGGGTCTCACCGTCCCCGCGTCCCTGGCCTCACACACTCACGTAAATTCTTGTACATGCTGTCAAACACATTTTTGTTCTTGTGTTTTTCTAATTTTCTCTTGTTCCTCTTTTCATTTTTCTTCATTCCTCTTTTCTCTTGTACTGCCCAGTGAGCATTTTGTTGCTTCTGAAAATGTGGGCTGTGCACACCCTGCATTGGGAATAGCCAGATTGCACTCTGTAATGTCTCCATCGCTTTAAAAAGCAAAAACTTAACAGCTGCCTTTATCCATGTGTTATCCTAGTAGTCTTTTTATTTTCTAAATTTGTGGAATATTTGCTTTGTTAGCACATCACCCACTGGTGTTTGATAGCTGTTAAAATCCCTGCTTTGAGGGACCTGTTTCGTCCTTCTTATATTTGGTGACAAATGCGCCCTTATTAAATTTGTTTGATTGTTTTGAAGAAGTGAGACGCGAATTGATTTAGGCGGCTGCTGAGGGATACTTTTCATGGAGTATTTAAACTTGGAAAGTCAAAGACTGCAGCATCTTGCTCGATTCCTGCTTTTCCACAAACGTGCTCGGCACGCGGTTCCTTGCTGTCGTTGTGTGACGTGCGTGATGGCGCTTCCTGGCCGGTGGTCACTGGTGAGAAAGTGGCTGGCTCGGGGGTGAGCAGCTGCAGGGGAAGCTGTTGGAGGAAGCAGTTAGTATTTTTTTTTTTTTTGCATTCAACTTACCCGTGCCATTTACTTTACTTTGCCTCCATAAAGGGGCAGAAGTGGGTCTAAAATCCATGCCACTATTTTGTTCCCTTTACGAGGGTGGTTTTTCTGAGTATGAGGACAACATGGCCTTCTCCTAAGTAGCTGGCTCACCTGGATCTGTTGGGCACAGGGACTGCTAAAAGGGCCGTAGCTTCCTCTATTCTCCAGCCAGTGGGCTTTCAGAGCCGGGTTTGTGGTTTGCCTCAGCAGCCGTACAGACCTCCCTGCCCCGGCCTTTACTTTTAACCCATTATGGCATTAAATAGCTGAATCCGTTTTTGTTGCAGCTGACGCCCTCCACTGACGGCCGTGTCATTAGTTTGTGGTAGTCAGTCTCCAACACCCCAGTCAACCGTGAAGGAAGATGATTTGGCCGACCTAGGACCTTGGATTCTCACCCTAACCATGGTTCATCTCATCCGGTGGAAGGGTTTGGCCACCACCACCATGCTGACTATGAGGCCTTGTTTCTCCTTTCATGCTCTGGTCCAAATGTGGACACTTCATTTTTCACTGAATTTGTCTCGCTTGAGGCAGGCCAGAATATCTGAATGAGTCCATCACATTCTGGGTGGGGAACAGAACAGAAGTAAGTGTCGCAAGTAGATGGAGTCTAGGCTGTCCGGGTTGGCAAAAGCAGGCTGGGATCTGTGATGGCTGGGCTGTGCCCTGGACACAGGCTTTTCCTGTGGCTCCCGAGAGCCCAGGAGTTGGAGTGAGAACAGCCTTCCCTGGGTTCCCACATCCTCATCTGCTCACTGGCAAGTGTTTCTGCTAATTAGGAGCTCCCTCAGACCTCGGGCCCTTTAAAGCTAAGACCACGGGAGAAACTTGAGTCCCTTCTCCTGGTCCTGCTTTGTGAGAATCCATTGCCTTCTGAGGTGACCCGTGGCAGGAGATGCCTCCCCTTCCAGGGAGCACCCTACAGAGCACTGTTAGTCACTGCACCATGCTGTGAGCTTGTGGGGTTACGGCCATGGTCCCTGCAGAACCACACTTGAGATGGGCTTAGTGACGGAAATAACAGGACTGATTCCAGGGCAGAGCCGGGGGGAGGGAACATTGGAAATTGAATGTGACGTTAGACACATAGGTGGGTGCTGGGGCTGTTACTAAAATGGGGAGTCTGGGAGGTACCTGCCAGGAATCGAATTCCAGAGTAAATGGTGGACATGAGGCATTTTTAAGATGCCATTTGTCATCCAAGTTAGGACTTCAATGAGGCACTCGTGTCTATGAGACGGGCTCAGGTGAAGGAGCCGGACTAGAGATACACGTTGGGAGTCGTCATTCTTAGCTGGTGTTCACAGCCTTGCATGTGAATTAGATCATCTCGAGGGCTGCAGACTGAGGCTGAGGGGGGTCAGGGCTTTGCCTGGGTTGGAGGAAAGCCCAGACCATGCAGCTTTGGTGTGTCTGTCAGCAGCGTTTGGGATTTTCACTCTAATGCCGTTTATCTTTAAGGGGCCAGGGGGTGGGCATGGCCAGCCTGGAAGAAATCTGAAGGGAGGGTCTTGGCCACATGTGTGTCTTGGGAAGTTGCAGAGGCTGCAGGGTCTGGAAGAGGAGACTCCTCAGAAGCTGGAGTTGGAGTGGGGAGTGGGGAGAAGGTAATCACACTCACCTGTGAGGGAGGGAGGCCTAGGGAGACCACACCCTACCGGACTCGCTTTCCCATGAACAGAAGTCAATCATTCAGAGTATCTGAGGTGAGAAGGGATGGGCAGCTGGAGGGGAGGCAACCTGGATAATGCTTGGTGCTTGGAAAGTTTTGGAATACTCTCCCTGAAAAATAGAGTTAAAAATACCCAGACTCTTAAGAACATTGTTAGTGACTTGGGAGGAGGCAGTTGTTTTTCTGGCCTCCTAAGGGTAAGGCATGTATCCAGGGATAAACGGAAGATACAGGCAGTCTGCTCCGGGGGCTTGATCCTTACCGGGGGAACAGTGCAAGGTTAAAGAGGGAGAAGGGCAGCGGAGGGAAACTAGCCAGGCCCCGTGTCAGGTACCAGTCGGCCGCCCTACTTGCGTTTTGCATTCACATCCATGCCTCCCAGGTGGGCGGTGGCAGCCCCCTTTTGCAGATTGGGAAGCCTTCTCAGAGGGGTTAAGGAATTGATCCATTTAGCGGCCAGTAAATGCTGTAGCACGATTCAAGCAGGGCCGTGTCAGAATTCAAGAGCATGTTCTCTCTACTATTTCCAGTACTTCCCTGTTATACCTGGAATGGTGAATTGGGTCAGTTTTGGAGCCTTTCAGAAAAAGTATGATTTATGTGCCTCAGGATTGTTTCACAAAGCTCAGTGTTCTTTGATGGTTCTGAAGCACGCAGTGCTTTTCGCCCCACAGAGGTAAGGTCTAACTCCTTTGTCGGTGACGTGGTTGCAAATGATGTACAGGTGCAAAACCACACTTCGCAGCTTCTGAAGGGAAACTCTCCAATTCTCCCTTGGTCGGCTTTCTTCCACGGATGTAACTGTGCTGCAGCATAGGCGTGAGCTTTCTGTATGGAGTGAGGGTTTAATATCCAAAGTTAGCATAAAATGGTCAGATGAAGAAAATCGATGTTGACAATTTATTTTTGGGTTTCATTAGTCAAGATATACTATCAGTTAATGGCCCATATAGCAAATGAAATTGAGTACAGGACATTGCATTTCTTACTTTCTATTTAGAGTTCTCTTACAGAATAATTTTGCCTGCTTTGGAACATCAGCTCCATAACTCACGGCACCTATCAGTGTGTTGGTGTGATTGCATTTACAGAGTGAATGTAATCTGGGCTTCCTCAGCCCCAAACACTCCAGTGCAGAATCACGGGCTGTAGCCATCTCTTAGTCACGCAAATACTTCTAAAATTATATGATTCCAGAAAAGAAAGAAGAGAGAGAGATTGCCTTTATCAAATTTCCTTTCAGTTCTAAATGAAAACTGTTGTTGAGCAGCTCTGGTTTCCTTTGGATATGAATATATACATTTCTTTGCATGTAACCTGGGTTTTGGACTAGAAAACCATGTTCTTGCTGTCCGCAAGCCACAAAAATAGTAGCCAAATTGCACACGTGTGAAATAGTTTATACTTTTTTCTGAGAAAGTATCCTTGAATTTGGGACTTGGGCTGTGATTTTTGCTTTTTGCTTCCCCCACCCCTCTTGTAATCTCTCGCTCCTTCCCACGTGGCCCCCAAGAGTTTGTGGTCTCAAAGGAGCGGGTACCCAGTTGGTCACCATGTACTGCTGCTATAGATAGAGCCCAGACAAGACCTAAAGGACATTATCAGAGAGGACTTCCTAGAAGAAATGGGCTGTACATTCAGTTGTGAGGACAGAGTAAGAGTCAGCCAAGAGAAGGAGTCAAGAATGTGGCTCAGGTCGCAGGTGCAGCCCAGGCAGAGGCCTGGAGGCTTTTGGCGTGGGGACCCGGGGAGAGTGCCCTGTGTGGTCCAGGGTGGAGGGAGCCCCTGCTGGGGAGGACACTGGAGAGAGTCCGGGATGTAGGGCTTTGGAAGAATTTGAGTTTTCCTAGAACTGACACAGTAGGCAGTGAAGGGTGTCAACAGAAAGTGATCCTCAGGAAAGGTACTTCTGGTTTTGTTTCTGATATTCTACAGAGAGAAGGGTCAGAACGGGCGAGAGCAGGTATGTCTGTCACTTTGAGAACCACCCCGTCATTCATTTATTCATAACACGCGCGCTTCTGTGTGTCGTGGGGAGAGAGGGTGTAGCCACATTAGTAAGCAAAATGTATTTGCTTCTTGAGAGCTTAGCATTGTCAGAAGTTGACTTAGCCTAGAATGTTCTAGGAACAGAGGAACAAATTGTGGAGGTTGGAGGGAGGGAAGGCTTCCTTGGGAAACAGTCAAAATGAGCCTGGAGGCAAGTGGGAAGTAAGAGCAGGTCAGGGGGCCCCTGAGGTCACTGGGGACCTGTGTACTGAGGTGAGGGAGGGCGAGCAGAGTCAGTGGTGGGGCTAGAACTCTACCAGGGAGCCTCTGGAGGGTTTGAAGTGGGGTTGACGTAATCAAATTTGTGATTTGGGAAGGCTGCCATGGCTCTGTGTCTGTGTGTAGTGGGGAAGAGAGGGAGGGTGCCACCAACTGGGGGATCATTAGAAGACCATTCACAGGCTGGGATATGGGCATCGGGGCTGCTTGGGGACGGCAGGGGCAGTGTGCTTGCCGGCTTTCCTTATGGGGTGCTTGTTAGCGGGGCCGCCCTAGAGGCACCATGTGGCTGGAAAAAAAGTGATGGAGGCCACCACGTGGACTTTCCTCTTCTCTCCTTCCCTGCCTAGTGTGATGATCTTAGCTCAGCCAACATTTGGACCTGAAGAGCTAATTTCCAGGGTTTCCCAGGACTTTGTTGAGCTCGTTCGAGTGAGATCTGATAGGATTTAGGTTTGTGTTCAGATCTGGATGTTCACTTAGCTAGAAACGTCCTGTCGTTTCGATTTCCATAGGGGTTTTTATTCTTGATATAGATTGCTTTCTTGGTGAGAGGAAATTTAATACAGCTGTTGTCTTTTCCAAAAATAATCATATCTTTTAAGAACTTTAATATTCAAAAGAATAGGAATATATAAAATTTTTAAAGTAAGTCTTTGGTGTAGTTTCTTTGCTTTCTGAGCTAATGTGGAGTTAGAGCCTTTGCATTAACTAATAGCACATCCTTGTCAGTATTTAAAGAGCTGTTAGTGAGCGCCCCAGGCCCCACCTCTCAAAGAATCGTTAAAGTTTGCTCTGAAATAGTGAGGTCATAAAGGTCTTCTTTGCAGAAATCGAACGGTTTATAATACGCAGCATTGCTCCATTTATAAAATAATAATAAGTTCAAAATTAAGAAAGTGGAGGATAATTGATTTTTTTTAAAGCCGAAACATAAACTTTCTTGTGCTAATGTTCCAACTGGAATGTTGAAAAGAAAACTCCTACTGCAATATCATCTACGTGGTATACATATATGAGTTTCACGTCTGAAAAGTAACTGCGCAGTGGTTTTCGAAGTCAGGAGCATTCCAGCTCGGTTATTGACAGTGATGATTTTCAATGGAACAGCCTAAATTTGCCTTCTTAGCTTTTTTTTTTTTTTTTGTAGTGAGAGGGTTGAGTAGTGCTTTTCCAGCATGATTTTAGGGCAATTTGAGGGCAGATGTCGTGTACCAGCAGTGAGATATTTCCATGCATTTTATTTTCTGGACATCACCAGGGCACATGTGGGGTTTGTGCCTGCAGGCTGGAATGCTGCAGGATTCCCTGATCCATCACCGTTATGTCTTGGAGCTGCTCCGGTCAGTGAATGATTTTCTGTGGCTTGGAGATAATGTGGTCTGATGGAGATGTGCAGTTAAAATGCTATTACTTGAAATAAGAGTAACCTAGAACATTGCTCTAACAATAAAGGATGAGGGAGGAGAATTGGCTGAGCTGTTTGCAGTGGGGGGTCTTCTAAGGTGACTCCCTCACCGTGACTCCTGCCAATATCCGCCCCAGCCCTGCACGGTAGTCCTGCCGAAGCAAGCAAGCACTTTGCTCAAAAACGCACTGAATTTCCTTGTGCTTCTCTTTGTTGGCTTTTTTCTGAAAGCACATTTTACCCTTTGCTTAAATGCCATCCATGCTAGTCACCTCTTACACTCATTCTTCTGGACCTCGTCCATACATAGCTGCTGAATGAATGAACAGAATGTAGTATCTCCATGTAGTGGAACATTATTCACACGTAAGAGTGAATAAAAAAGAAAAAAAAAGAGGAAAATGAAAAATGCCACCTGTTTTGGGAAGTCCACCCTGACTGTTCAACCCACCCTTTTCCCTTTGAAACCACATCACTTATGCTCCTCTCTACTGTTTTTGATAGTACTTACCACCTTCTAATAATCTTTAACATTTTCAAAAAAAAAAAAAAGAGATGCTGATACTACTTCAAAATGGACAAGTCTTGATAACAGCATGTTAAGTGAAAGGAAGCAGACACAAACGGCCACATATTGTTGATTTCAGTGATCTGAAATGCCCAGAAAAGGCACATGCAGAGGCAGAGAGCAGGTGATGGTTGCACGGGGCTGGGTGGAGGGGGATTAGGGAGTGACTGCTAGTGATAGGGGGATTCTTTTGGGGTGATGAAGTGTTCTGGAAATAGATGGTGGTGAGGGCTGCACAACCGTGAGTGCGCAGAAGACTGCTGAGCGCTGTCTCTGGGACTGCCTGTTGTAGGGCGGCTTTATTTTGTTCTCACCCTGCAATGTGAAGAGTCACCTTCTGCTGAGGCCGTTCTACTCCTGTGAGTGGTGAGGCTCAGAGACTTTGTAGAGTCATGTTTCTTTTTTCCCCCTGGCTGAGTGTAGGCAAAAAAATTTAAGCCTCAGAAAGTGCTCCATCTGCAGAAATGTCTTTTAGTTTTGCATGGTGTAAAAACCTTGAGAGCTTTTAATCGTTGAGGCCAGTCTGTGGGGGTAAATAGCCCATGAAGCCTGGGTGAGCCCGGGAATAGCCGCGCTTCCCTCCCAGACACGGGTGGGGATTTCACCCCCGTTCAGGCAGTGAAGGACCCAGACCCGTGAGCGGAGTTGACAGTCGTGAATATTTACCTGTATCTGCTGCTTCATCTTGGATATTAATTTCAAGCTGAGTCAGTTTGCGGAAGCAGCCTCATCCTACATCAGGAATTTATAGTATCTGCTCTTTGGGGTGAAGACCTGACAGACTGCCTTGAATTAATATCTCAGATTCCTTTGTCAAAAGCAGAACAGCAGAAATACAGACGTCCTTTAATGCCAGTGTGACCTGGAACGGGTTTAGTCTCTGTGCCTCAGTGGCCTTATCTGTGGGTGGTGAAGATGAAAACAGTGCGCCCCTCAGAGGGGCTGGTGAGGGGGGAATGAGAAGCACAAATGGAGGACTTAACACTAGATGCTCATGAATGACCGAATTTAGTGCTCTCAGCCTGGTGAGGCCTCAGTTGCAGAGATGTCAGAACAGAGCATTCCTAGCCGGAGCTTGATCCGTGATGGCAGCTGTTATGATCAGTATCACCACTGTGCATTATCAGGTAATTTTAAGACTTGGTTATATGAATTCATGAATAATGTTAAAAGACTAGACATCTCAGATCCAGTTTACATAGTCCTCAAGATTTCTTCTGAGAAATGGGTGGTTTCTTCCCCATCTTAAATCTTAGATGAGTCTCTAAAAAATTCTGTATTCCTCCATCCTTTTGCTTTAATTCTCCATTTCTTAAAAAACAAATTTTTTAAATGGAGTTAATGGGGACTGAACTGAGTGCCTCCTGCATGCTAAGCACATACTCTCCCAAATGAGGTATAATCTCCTCCATGACTTTTTTTCAAATTTACCTTCTTAGTTTACAGAGGTCTGAGGCCTCTAATTCTTTTTTTGGAGACTTGTCCATGAACCTGTAAATCTATAATTAATGGACAAAATTTGGTTTATTTAAAAAATCAATAGAATATTCTGCAATCCATCCAAAAAGAAATGCTCATTGACTTAAAATGTTTCTCCTTTAAGGTGATTTCTCCTGTTTGGTCGAGATTAATTTATCAACAGGCATCCTCATCATCATAATGACCAAACTCGCTGTGAGTGGACACCTACCTAAGGCTAAAATGCTTTCCTCATGTTTTAATTCATAGCAGGTGTTTGATGGTAGGTATCAGTGTCTCCATTTTTGCAGCTGAGCGATTGAGACTTGGGCAGCTTGTCCCAAATTACACGCAGCTGGCGGTGGCTAGCTTGGTGCTGGAACCCAGGCTGTACAGGATGCATTCTTAATTACTCCTCTAATCAGCCTCCCGTTAAGTGGTTACCCGAACTCCTGTGATTCCATAAATGGCCGATTTTAGTGATCTCAGCCTGATGAGGCCTTCAAAGGAGAGACACCATTGAGAAGGTGAGACAGAGGGCAGAAATTAAAATTGTTCATTTTCACAAATTTTTAATTCTCAGGTAATTACTTAAAAAGTTAATTTTTTTTTATTTTAGTGCTCTGTAAGCACTAAAAACAAAACATTAAAAATAATTATAGTGCAAAAGAGAAGTGGGCTCTGAAAGTCCAACCACTGCTAATGATGTTACTTGTTTTTCTCTAGTGGCCCTTATTGACAGAAATACTTACAGAAAGACTGAATTGGTTTTATGTAGTCTTAATATGGAATAAAAGATTGTCAGTGAATATTGAAAGTAAAGTCTTTACTCTTTTCTTTCCTGTTGATGAATATGTAAGTTGTTTTCATGGCTTAACTACATTTCCTCATTTGTGAAATTTGAGTAAAATCGTTTAACTTGTCTGACTGTGAGAGTTAGACGCCTTGTATACAAAGAACCCAAGAGGTGCTTAATAAAAGTGTGCTGTCATAATGACAGATATTTTAGAAGGATCAACTCTGAATACTAAAGAGTGTCGCTTCTTTCTGATGCATATTCAATATGTATATATATGATATATTTGAATATGGTTTAAAGTAACAAGGATTCATTTTTTTGTTGTTGTAGTATGAAGTTTTATTGAAATCTGTATCATTCTAGTGAGACAGGGACTAGTTAAATTGCCTTCATCAGATGACCTTGAAGATTATTTACACAGAATATGTATTGTTACAAATCAGAATTTATGTTGCCGTGTAACCATCCACTCAGACATTTAAATTCGTGGGATTCTGACCAGATCCATTAAGTTTAGTAAAATCCAAATTGATCATTTTCAGGGAATAAGCTCCTCTCTTTTGTGATTAAAGAAAATTTTGATTTTTTTTCCTGCATTCTTAACAGGTTTAAAATATCAAAACTTTGATTTGACATGTCACTTTTTTAATAGAGAGAATAAATCTCATGCTGTTTTATTATGTAAATAAATGTTTTTGTATGGCAACAACCTTGTATGATATCCTGGCTCTTTGAGAAGTATTTTGCAAGATAATTAGATAACCTAGTGTTGGAAACATACAAACGTGAATTTTATGAATATAGGCCTAGTACAGATCTGTTGGTTTTTGTTACAGTGCAAGACATGAGGCATAGGAGAGCTTTGCTGCTGATTGCCAGTACAGATCCCATGTCTCAGTTTCCCCTCCTGTAAAATGAAGTGGCTGAACTGGATTCTTTCCTCTTCTAAGATGAGTTTCCATGAGCCTATGTCTTATGTTTATATTCAGGAGTATTAGCAATATCAGATTAAATACTGAATATCCCTCCCTTCCCCCGAATCAAAGTGCAGCATGTGCTACATAAGCGTTTATTTATCTGATTCTCGTTACTGATCCTACAGGCAATTTTTGTGTTGCATCTTTCCCGGTAACCTGGAAGGTCATTTTAGCCATAGGTGGCACTGTTGCACCTTCTTACAGTCTTAACTTTCCTGTTTGTAAAAGAAGGCTTAAACAACGTTATTTTATTTTGGTTTATTTGCTTAATGCTTCAGAATAGCCCAATGTCCATTATGTCTGTCTAACTGGAAAAGTTATTCTGCTTATATCTTAGATTTATTCTGTCATCTCACTGTGAACATTTCAGACTTGCTGTGCAAACAATGGCAAAATCGAGCTTTTCTTCTAGTGTTAGAAACCAGTGAGCCGGGATTTTATGAAAGAGCTAGAATCGGCATCTGGAGGACCTTAAAAGTGAAAAGTGTATTGAGTTCCCTGAGTTTTGACCCCGCCGCTGTGTGTTAATTGGTGGTTGGAGATTTGGTACATATACGAAGGGGTGTAATTTTTTGACTTTGGTTTGCCTGCACGCGCTGCCACTGAGCCACTTGAGCCTGAGTCAGTTCGTTTTGAGTTTTTCCCTCGTCTGTGAGATGGGGACATTCGTATATGATTTGTAGAATTGTGAGAATTAGAAATTATGTGCAGTGTTTACCACAGTGGGTATGTCAAGAGTGCTCATAATCTTTAGCTGGTGTTTTGTGTGAAGCCATCATTTGAGAGTCTTTGGCAATTACTAAGAAACAGGAAAATAAGAAGAGATGGTTTTATGATGAAAGATATTTGAGGAGGTTCCATACTTCCTATACACATAATTTAGCATCAGCAGAATCAGAACTGTTACACAGTCACCCTGAACCAACGTTAAGCCACAGAATTATTTGTTACTTCATATATTTTGGGGCTTAAGGAGATCCAATACTTACACACATGTTGTCTCCAGCAGCCAACTGAGAGATGACACAAAAGAGTAGACAGGCGATAAATGTCTTCTTTGTTACTGATGAAGCCAAGTTCTCCATGAACTTCAAGGCTGTGGGAAAATGCGTGTCATGATACTGTGTACCAGAAGTAGAGACTCACCCTGTCCCATGTAGCTCTGGGCCACAGCGAGCCTTCCCTTGAGAGGACCTGCCCCTTCATGCACAGGGCTTTCCTGCCATGGAGCTGAGCATCCCGCGTGCTTCCCAATGGTGACCAACACTGGAGTGAAAGGAAGGGTTTCACATGCCCTGCTTGTCTCCCCGGACTCACACCTCACTCTGTTAGTGTAATGAGTGCTAGCTGTGGGCCAGGGGTGTGAAGGAAGAAGCACTCTCCATGGCCCAGAGGAGTGGTTAGGAGGCATCCCCTCCCTCAGTTTAAACAGGTGGTTGGATGGAAAATAAGGGTGCTCCCCAAGAGTTTATAAAAGGAGAAATAAGGATTTTATTTGGGACTTAGTTTAGCCAGGAAACACATTAGATGATTAGAGGGGAGACTTGTATATCACTTTGATATTAAGTTGACATTTGTTGAACACCCAAAATATGCTACATTCTTTTCTGAGGGTTTTACAGAAATGAATCCTTCAATCTTCTCAACAAGTGAGTAAGGAAGGTTTGATTGTTATCCCAGTTTTACAGTGTGGAAATTGAGGCACACAGAGGGTAATTAAGTTGGCAAAATCACAGAAATAGTAAGTTGCAGAGCTGGTATTTAAACCCTGGCTGCCTGGTTTTGAGGCTCCCAGAGATGGGCTTTTGGTGTTTAACATTATCAGCATCCCTGAATCTTTGTACATCTGTGCATCTGTTAGCCTAGAAAGGACAGGGAAAGGAGAGTTACACAGTTGCTCATAGTCATGTCTTGGCCACTGTCCACGGAGAGTGCACCGTGATTGGCGTTAATTGTCTTCTGGGCAGTAGATCTGTTTGTATAATAGATATTTAGTCCATTGAGTTAATCTAGAAACCCTTTCTGCTCCGTTTCTGTCCATGCTTGCCATGTGACTGCCTGCCCGTGATTGGGCCATGGAGGAGAAAATGTACTCATGGTTGAACTCTGATATTTCAGTCTGGTTCATAGATCCACGTCTTCTGTTACATTAATAAGTTAAGTTTCTGGTTTTCTTGCATCAGTGTCTCATGAGTTTGGTTAATGTGAAACCAGTCCATGGAAGCCCAGGGGTGATGACGGTATAATTTCTGAGCACGTTGTGGCACTTCTACCCATGCAGACGTGGCTGGAGTTTGTCCAGCTTCCTCACTGATTCTCCCCAACAGCAGGGTCCTCTCCCACCCCTGGATGTGAGGTTGGGAGCTCTCTGACTAGGCCAGTCAGAGGCCGAGTCCGCCAATCAGAAAATGATGAAGTACCTGAAAGTGGGTTTAATAGAAGACAAGGGCTTCCAGGTAGTCAGATGGGCTGTTCGAATCCATTTGTTGAAAAGCTGTCCACTGTCTGTGGTTGAGCTGCTTCTTTGCTGTTGAAAATTCTGGAGTAGATGAAGGGATTTTAAAAAGCAGAAAGGAGTGATTTTAGGTGGCACGTCCACACCGGTGAGACGTGATGGATGACCGCCTGTGTGAGGCATAGACAGAGTCTACAAACTTCATAAAACAGCTTTAAAAGCTCTGCCATCTGAGTACACTTCATATGGGGTCCAGATCATCACTGGTCATGCTGTGAGGACAAGTAACTGATGATGGCAGAAAGGACACGGAGGCATCAAAAAGGTCTCAGTCATGTTCCCTCTTTAAAGGATGGGGCACAGTGTAATATATTTGAGCTGGTTTTTCACTGAACAATTTTTAGTGTTTTCTGGGACTCCCCAGTGCCCCAAGGTTCCATGCAGCTGGGTGTCCCCTCAGTGCAGCTCTGTCAGCACTTGCCCTGGGCTGATGCGGTGTCACGGGGAGCAGGACAGTCAGCGTCCCCTGCTCCTCCGAGCTCCGTCTCCTCATCCACAGAGCCGGGTTTCTCATCCGTGTCTACTTAGTAGGGTTGCTGAGAATCACACTTGATGCTTCAGGTGTGACTTGTGGTTGTCTCTGTGATTGACATATAGTTAATATTTGATAGAAACACTTGTTTTTTTAGTATAATTGTAGCACCTAGATTGTAGTGGTTTTTAGTCTGCATTTTTTATAACTTTATTCTTATTTTTAAATATGCATTTATTTTTATTTATTTTTTTGGAGGTACTGGGGACTGAAGCCAGGACATTGTGCATGCTAAGCAGGTGCTCTACAACTGAGTAATACACACCCTTCTTTTCTGCGCTTGAAAATATATATTGCTATACACAAAATAGCTCTTAAGCACCATCATGGGACCTAGTCACTGTATAGACATTTGAAGACGTATGCTATTTCAATAGGAATAAATGTTGTTGAGACATACATTTCTGAATCTGTTAATGTGCTTAAAAACGATCATAGGTAGTGATAAACACGAATCTTTGATCCAGTACTTCTTAGGGTCTGTTTTGCCATCAAGGGTAATTACATTCTACAGAGAAGGCTAATTGGGTCTCTTTGATATTTGGATGGTCTAGCAGATGATGAAGGCTTTCAAAAGCTGACAGTTTTGTATTTTAAATTAACTACAAAGTTATCTTCTACAAGTTGTAGATACTAAGCTTGGGAAGTGCCCAGTAATCCAGGGGGTATGTGTCTGTGTCTGTGTCTGTGTGAACGTTTGTGTGTGTGATTTCAGGAAGGTAGAAAGAAATTCCATATAGACTTCTGATACCTTTCTCCTCCATTTCAAGGTGTTGGCATGTATTTACACTAATAAATTGATATTCTGTTGTCATTTGGCATATTGGGAATAGGACTTTCTCATACTTGTTTCAGAAGGATTAGGGAGCATGAGCTTAGGAAATGGGAGGAGATAGAGGCAGGGAGGTTCTTTAAACTTTGTGCAGAATGAGAAACAGTAACTTTTCTCTTTTCTTCTAAAGCAAACTGGCACTGAATTTTAACATACTATTACTCAGAATTGCTTTTCTGATCAGATACAAGTACCTCAGATTTTTTAAGGCAACATGAATGATGAAATGTGTTTTAGCAGTTATCTTTAAAAGTAGTTTTATTTTTCAAGTAAAAGGCTATAGCCTGTTCTTTCTTCCAGCAGTACAAGAAATTCTCATTGTTCTGTCTACATGATCTATGTGCTTAGTTTCTTTTCTTTTTTTTTCTTTAAGTGCTTGTTTCATTGTGGTTTGAATGAATGTTTAAAATTTCTGGATTTTGATCTATAGAACATGCTGGTTTATCAGAACTGTTAAAAACCTGATTGTTCACTGCTCCTTGTTTGGTGGGGCACCCTATTGATTTCTGTTGTCTGTTAAAGAGGGAAATTCTTCCTCTAGTCTGCAGATAATTAAGTGAATGGTTTACAGCATGCCTTTAAAATTATTTGAATGCATTGAACATGTTTGTCCAGTGAATTTTAAATTGACTCATTGTAATGACTTTGCTTTGATTCTGTGGCTTTTGCTCCTCTCCACAAGAATTTGAATTCTCTGTTGCATTTTGTATACATGTTCTTAACAGGGGAAGAAATATTGCATTTTTTACAGAGGTGGGTTTTCCTATCCTCTCTGAATGCCTTCTAAAATTGATACAATAAAAATCAGTTATTGCAGTGCATAAATATTTCATAAATTATTTTTTGGCATAATCAGAAACAATGACCAAGAATGATAATAGAAAATACGAAAACCTTCCTTCCTTTGAAGAATAGAAATCAGGTGGTCAGACTCCCGCATGCTTTGTGCCTGACACACTTACTCTCATGTCATTGTGTATCATGATTCGGAGATGGAGTGGCTTCAGGTTTATAGATTTTTGTTTTAACATTTGTGTTGAATACTTTCTCCAGGCTGATGTTTCCTGTTGTGTTTGTGGAAAGAGTAGAAGGGAAAAAAATGCTTTGTTTTGTTTTCAGGAGGCCTGAGTTGATGAGAAAAGAGTTGAGGGTGGGCTGAGGAAAAGAGTGACACTCCCTCTCCTCCTGGCTGAAATTGATAAACAAAGAATTCAATTAAGTGTATCGGTATTTGACCAATAGAAGTTAGAGAGCCCAAACTGGCTAGAAATGTACAATGGAAATTACTGAATTCAGCTGCAGAATGAGGTGCTTTACCAAGTAGAAGCAGCTTAGAGCAATCAGAAAAATCAGCAATATGATGAGATATAAAAGGAATATTATATCTTTTATTTCTGAAACTTTTCTATGTTAAGTTGTGTAGAGCTAAAATTAAGTTTCAAGCACCAGGAGTTAAGAGTGTGGGTGGTTCTGTAGGATCTTTATTCTCGGATGTGCCTAGACCCTGCTAGAGTGGCTGAAGATGGCAGGAAAAGACCCACATCCAGTATTTGTCATCCTAGGGTGTCCTCCATAATGGTTCCATGTGGGAGCCCATGATTGGGTTAACAAATTATAACACACCCCAGTCGCCTCTGAATTTTAAGAAGAAAAAATATGCTTTGATACTGCTTTGCAAGCAAGTGCCTGTGCATCCCCACTCCAGTCTCCTTGCCTTAAAAAGCAGAGACAATGCTTTGCTTGTGTAGTTGAGGTTTTAGATAGCACTCTGCTGGTTGCAAAGCAAGGACCGAGACCCTCAGCTATAAACGCTGGGCTTGTGTGTTGTTAGATAGTGTATTATCCCCAAAACAAGGACCTGGCTGGTCTGGTGGTCTGCTTTGTAATGAACATATCTAAAAATGTATCTTGTTCCCCTCACCCCATGACTTCCCTAAAGATACACTAATCCTTTTTACTCATTGTGTATTCTATAATCTCTGCCTCATCCTGTCTTTCCCGAATTTCCTCCTTATTATTTCACAACTGCAAACGAATTTTTCCTTTGATTATACACAATAAATATGGGAGCATTTGAGAGGCTCATGGAGATGGCTCCCTACTCCCTCTTGGTTTCTTGACTTTTTCCACAGAGTCTTTAATAATCATTCCGTGTCGGTAAGACTTCTGCCAGCCAGAACCCACATTTCCAGGTGAGAAGAATGCAGGCTTTATCTCTCCTACCAGAGGAAGAGACAGAAGAGAATTGAGATATGCTCCCTCGTGATCCCTTCCTGCCCCAGGTCTACTGCGGTTCACCTGCAGCCTTCTGGCCTCTGCTCAGAGGGCCTCTGTCCCAGGACTGACCTCAGCCTTTTCTTCCCTTGTCAACATTTTCTGTGCCCTTCAGAACTTGGTCTCTTCTCTGCAATTCAACCCTGGCAGATGTGATGGTGGTCAGCGTGCTGGTGGGCAGTCCTTTGGGGACACCCAGGAGCCATGCTGATTCTCCTGAGTCTCTCAATCGGGGTTACAGGACAGTCAAGCACCGAAGGAAGCCCATTCACGTGATGTCAACAGAGCATTTCATCACTTTCATTTTATTTTTAAATTTTCGGTGGAGAAATTATTTGTAGCAAATTGTTCCAGATATTCGCCGCCTGCTTTCCTCATCACCATTCCTTGTTGTCTCTGGTGCTAGTTTAATAAACCAGGTTTCTTCTCTGGTCATTTCTGGCAGCTGGGCTTGCCGAATCCTTGATCTGCATTTGAAACAGAATCCTTCTTCGTGATGTCAATGTGATTTTCCTATTTCTGAATATTTCGTGTACACTCAGCAACTGTTTCAAGTGAAATGCTCTTGTCCAATTTCGGTTAACTCACATTTGCTGATCTCCTGCTTTCATGCTGAGGGCAGTTTCTTTTTCCTCTAATAAAAGTTAGCAATTTGCATTTACTATGGAAGATACTGGCCCAAGGTCCTTTTGTTCTTAAGAGTTTTAATACAATTCACCCATTAAAATGTACAGCGGTTTTTACTCTATGCCCAGAATTGTGCATCCCATTCAATCTTAGAATATTTTCATCCCCCAACAGGAAGCCCTGTACGCATAAACAGACATTCCCATCTTCCCCATCCTCCCCCAGCCCCAAGGAGCCACTTTTCTCTCTCTGGATTTGCCTGTGCTGGACATTTCATGTTAATCGAGTCACTTCATGTAAGTGGAACGGTCTATTGTGACTGACTTCTTTCACACTGAGTAACGTTTTCAATGTTTGCTCATGTTGTGGCCTGAGTCACTATTCTATGCTTTGCTATTGCTGAATAACATTCCACTGTATGGCTGGACCCCACTGTTTACCCATTCATCAGGTGATAGGCATTTGGGTTGTTTCTGCTTTTTGGCTGTGATGAGTAATTTCGCCGTGAACACTCATGTGGGATTTTTTATGTGGATATTTGTTTTCATTTCTCTTACGTGTGTGCCCAGAGAGCAGAATTGCTGGGTAAGTCAGAAACCAAATGTTCAACTCTCTGAGGCCCTGCCAGGCTGTTTTCCAAAGTGGCCACGCTGTGTTACGTCCCCACCAGCAAGGGCTGCGTGCTCCGCTTCCTCTGTGTCTTTAGTGCTTGTTACCCTTTTTTTTTATTATACCCTATTGTAGTGAGTGTGAAGCGGTTTCTCCTAGTGGTTTTGACTTGATTTCCCTTACAGCTAATGCTATTGAACATTCTTTCATTGTGCTTATTGGACATTTGTATATTTTCCTTGAAAAATACCTTTTCAGATCCTTTATTTACCTTTTAATTGAGTTGCCTTTTTATTGTTGAGTTATAGGGTTTTTTTTTCTTCATTTGGAGATACAAATTCCTTATCAGATAAATGACTTGAAAAAATTTTCTCCTGTGTGTTGTTTTTTCACTTTCTGGATGGTGCCCTTTGAAGCAAACTTTTAAATTTTGATGAACTCCAATTTATCTCTGTTTTCTTTGTTCCTTGGGCTTTTGGGGTATTATGTAAATTCTGAGGTATTTTATTTAAGCTTTTATATATAAAATAACTTAATTTGTAGGAACGTTCTAGGAGATGGGTGCGGTTCTTGTCCCCAGTCTATGGATAGTAGACTGAGATGCAGAAAATTTCACTGAAATATCAGTGTCACAGCTACCCAGTGCTGTGGGATTTCAGACCCTCATGTTTGTCCCCAGCATTTGTGATCTTCACCACCATGCTCCACTACTGCCTGGAATCGTTAATGAAAACGCCTTTCATTTTCTGATTTCTTGTTAGTTTGTTTTCTCATTGGGGACCTCATCTCCTCATTTTCCTTTCGGAGATCAATATAGATTTATTTTAGGTCTCATGTAGGCAGAAGCATTGCTATCAGTTTACTTCTTTATTACTCACTCTCCAGTGATGATTGTTGCTAGTTGACCTAATCAAGTCATGCTTAAGTCTTTCCTGCTAATGACACTAAAAACAGTCATGACTTATAGAATGCTCAAAGAAAGTACTTGATTGATTTTATTTTGCTACCCAATCAAACCAATCAAGTAAAAACCCCAGTGTTGACACAGACTATAAGCCCTCCAGAATAGGGTCACTGTCTTCCTTGTGTTTCATTTATTTGGTCACAGTGTCTGGATAGTTCCTTGCTGTCCAGCAGTTTTGTGAGGATACGGTGCTCGTGAATCATTGTAAGGACAGAATTTTGACAACAGACTGTGTTGTTCATTTCACAAGGGAAAAGGTAATATAGAAATACTGCTCAGATCTATTTTAAAATTAAGCTTGGAATTTTGAAAAGAATTCAAGAAACCGTACAAAGCTCTTTTTCAGTAATTTTAGATCTATCTTAGACACATTATGGTTACATAGCAGAGTAACTTACCAAGTAGATTTGACAAGAGGAGTGTAATATTGATTATTTGCTTTAGTTGAAATATTCTACCTGGGATAAAGTAATCAGTGCCCATAAATGAACATATATGTTTGTATTTCTATGCAACATGGGAGCAGACTTTATATGTTTCTATATAATATATATGACTGTGTGTTTTAATCTGTCTGTCAGTGTTTTTATAGTTTTTCAGCAACATTGTTACTTCAGGATTCTTCTAAGATATTCACTCCCGATACTACTGTAGTTTGTACTGTGTATCGTATCTTATGCATGGGATTCCACTGTCCCTTCAGTGAGGAATTTTCTCTCCTATTGAGTTAGTAGCAGAGTTAAAGAAACAGTGATTTCTAGGCCTTTGCTCTCCACGTGTTTGCTGTTGGCTGTCAATCACGAGTTTCCCTTTCTTGAGTTTTCATTGTTCAATTAGAATTTTTGAAAATAATTATTAATATGTTTCACCAGTCTCCCTAGAAACTTGATGTGTTTGTGCTTTTCAGTTTTCAATTTATGAAAATTGTAAATGCACACTTGTTTTTAAATAGTCCTTTTTCACTAGATATTTGTTTACCTCTTTATTGATAAAATAATTTTTTCCCAATGAATGAATCGGTGTGCATGTTTTAAAAGATACCTTACTTTTTATTTTTCTTATTGTAACAGGTATATTTGTTGTACAGAATTTAGAAAATAAGGATAAACACAATAATAACTTAAAAATGGCCTCTAATCTCACTTGGAGATACAGTTGTAAGGTTTGAAATTCAGAATTACAAGTCCTCTCACTTTGTTCTTCTCTTTCAAGTACGTTTTGGTTACTGAGACCCTCGAATTCCCATATGAATTGTAGCAGCAGCTAGACAGTTACTACAGAGGAGCCCGCTGGGATTGTGATCGAGACCACGTTGCATGTATGCATCTCTCTGGGAAGCGCTGCCCCCCCAAGAATGCTGTCAACTGATCCAGGAATTTGCGTGGTGTGCCTATCCAGGTATTTAGGTCTTCTTTAATTTTTTTTCAGCAATGTGTAGAGTTTACATAGTATTATTTTACTTTATTTTTTGCCTTTATACTGAGGACAAGTGTGCAAGGTACCGGGATCAGAAGTGTATTGGAGCTCCGCAGCTTGCTGCCACCATGGACGCTGTGCTCTTGCTTCGCCCACTGTACAATGTTGCACAAAATAGGACCTAAGTAACTCTCTCTTGAAAGAATGATTATATGATTGCTGGATGATGCTTGAGAGTCCTTGTGATGATGTCTTTTTCCCAGAATTTCCCCTCTTCTTTACTATGCCCTTTCCCTTCCTTTCCTCCAGCCTGTGTTTCAGCCTGCCTGTGGCATTGATTTTCCTTGTCTGTGGACTCTTCCTTTCACTAGTTCATGATAATGTTACATGTGGGCTGTGGAAACTTGCTAGATGTCAAGAAAGAGCAAATCCATTGCATGCTAGTATTTTTAGAGTTTGTTATTGAATTATCAATTGAAATTAAATCAGGCTGACCCATTGAGCCATCCCCTGAGCTCTTTTCGCCTTCTTACATGTGATACTGCTCTTGTTGCTGCATGTGCCCTTCCCCCAGACTTGGTTTTGGAGTTGAGTAAGTCACCATCACTGGTGCACTCTCTTTAAAAGTTGGAGAGAACATTTGCTCCTTCTCCCTGGTTGGGGACTTAAATGAGATGAGGTAACAGATAAAGAATGGAGCCCCACGTCATTCTGACCACCGCTCTTTCCGTTCATTTCTCCAGGGGAAGAGTACATTTCAAAAATATAAAGATTGTGAGCTAATGAGATAGACAAGACAACCGATCATTTATTAAATACACTTTCATGCCAGAAACAAATGTATTATACACACAAAAAGCACATAAAGTACGGTAGTACTGTGGTTACAAACGTGGGTCCGAGTTCGAGTCCTGCTCTGGAGTGACAAGTCCTGTGAGATAGAGAACTGGTAGGTCGGCTTAGCCTCACCCAGACTTGTTTTCTGTCCTGCAGAGACAGGGCTCGCAAGTCATCCCTCCCCCGTAGGGGTGCTGTGGGCTGTAAATGACGCTCGTGGGCAGCCCGAGCACAGCTGCTCGTTTTTCGTAAGTGCAGGATAGCACAGCTTTTGCGGTGATGGCTATATGACCGCCCCGTGTAGACTCTCAGTGCTCCAAAGGGATGCTTTGTGGATTGGAGATGGGATTCTCAATTCTGTAAATACCCAAGGATTGTGTTATTGAGCCTTGCTGATTTGAATCTATTCTTTAGAAAGTACATAATGTAGATATATTTTTCAAACATGCATGCTTTTTTTCTTTTATTATTTATAGTTCTACCCTCTCATCTCTTGGTGTGACATTTCATGGAATCCAGGAAACAGTCCTAGGCCACCTGCCTCTTCACACTTTTTCGTGGTGGTTTTCTTCCCTGACTAGAAGAGGGTTTTGCATAGGAAATTTTGTTTTCTCCCCTTCTCTTGGAGTCTCTCTGTTTGTCTGCCCGTCTCTCACCTGTCCATCTGTCCGTTTCTCTACCCACTCATTCTTCTGACTTGTTCCAGGAAGCATTTCAGGCAGCTTACAGAAGAACAGATATCAAATAAACAGGTGAGAAAATGGGGCCAAGTTCCGACAGTGAGGCTCAGAGTTGAGCCTGTGTGAGAGTTGCAGGCTTGTGACACACGAATCTGCCTTGTGACTTATAAGATCGAAAGCATCATTGTGCCTGAGGCTCCCAGCAGACACAGGGAAGCAGGGTTTGTGGGAGATGCTCACTGGCTGTGAAATAAATAACTGGCTTAGGAGAAGCCCAGCCTTTCCAACTACCAAGGCTTAGGAGAATATTTTGAGTGTCTTCCACAATCAGAGTATTGCATCTTTTCTTTTTCAGAGTTTTATGTATAGTTGGTTTAAATTCTATACCTGGAAATTTCTCCAAAACTGCTGCCCACGTGAGTCCCATGACTCGGGAATGGGGTGTTTCTGCTCATTGACGGTTGTTGGCCAGAAACGGAAATGACAGCCTCAAAGGAGCCTGGGTTTTATCAGTTATGTTTTGTCAGTGCTGTAGATTTCAGAAAATGCTTTTAACGTTTCTCTCCATCTGAGGCAGCAGCGTGCTCTCTTACCAGCATCAGGAGCTCAGGGCCACGTGATGGTGGGGGCTGACTGCACTGGCGTCAAGACAGCTGAGGTAGTCACTGCAGGCTTGTTGCTTTCACGTAGTGTATTTCATGTTCTTTAATAGGTTTCAACAGGTAGTTAATTAACTGAGTTAATTAGCATGTAATAAATATGATGCTTTGTTGAAAAGACAGTTATAGGCAGAATATAAGTTGTGAACACTTTAAAAACGGTTTCATTACTGAAATTTCAGTAGGGAAGATTCAGTTTATCTTATCTACTCCTCTCTTTAAAAGTAACAAAGAAATAAGACAGAAAAAGCAGAGGATGATTTCTGTTCTTCCTCTCGGCTTGCAGGTGCCCTCACCTTCAGTGGCATCCATCCAGACACCAGCACTGACCCTGGCCGTGCTCAGAAATGCCTCAGCCCTGAAGACACAACTGACAAATGGAAGGGAGCCGCGTCCTGTTACAGCGGGTGCTCTCACTTTGTGGGTCCTTATGTAACTGCGTGGTGTTATTCAGGATCGCCCTTTCTACACTGTGTGACGGTGCTGCGGTGTCTCCTAGTTATTTGTTTCTGTAAGTACTCGTGTATTTTTTCCAATGTGCAGTACTAGACATCTAAAAATGCTTTTTTCAGATGAAAAATAATGTGTATTTAATATAAAATTCTGAAAAAAGGGTCAAAAGCGTCTATCCTTGTCCCAGTACTCAAAGATAATAATTAACACTTTAACATCTATTTTCTGTTATTTTCTTCAGTGTGTATCACCTCTGTCATAAAAAACCAGAGAGCACTCTGTGCCTGTTTAATGTGTGGACACCTCCATTTTCCATTTGGCTTATTACACATTTTTCTACAATATTCTATCTCCCCTGGCATGATTTTTAATGACCAGTATAGCATTCTGTCTTGTGGAGGCATCGTCCATTTTTCTTTGGACTTAAATAAACTTTTAAATTCCAAGTATACTTAACTGAAATACTGAAAAGAGAACTGTGGTGGTACCGAAAGTCCCCTACTTCCCTTCCCCTTTTTCCCTGAGAGTAAAAACTGCTGACAATGTGGAGTATATATTTCATGACCTTTATGCTTATGTCATATATATATATACACATACATACAGGTGTATGAGAACTCTATGTATATGTGTGTGTATATATGCTTTATGGAAAAATAAGGCCATACTGTATGTTTTCTGCAGCTCGGTTTATTCACTCAGGTATATATCATAGACGTCCTCCCCCTCCAGACTCACCCGGTCCTTTCAGATAGAGTAGAGAGGTCTCCTGATGTGCAGGTTTGGTCTCTTGTGTAAGGACACCTTTAGTGGGAGAGTACTGGTGACAAGGCCTTGGACCACGCCGAAACACCGGAACTTTAGTGCCCACAGCTCGCCGTGATTTAACACATCATTGTCTTGATGGTGAACACTTAAATTTTCTCCATTTTCCACTGTCAGAAAGAGTGTTTGACTGGCATCCTTCTTGTACAAACATTCCTGTGATCTTGTGTGAGTATTCCTTTTGTTAAGGTTTCTGGAAATTTAGCCCTTGGATGTGACAACTACATAAATCACAGGCTCCTTTCAAGTGAATCTAGAAATTCCTCCTCCTGTGGGGAATGAAAAGATGTAGAATAACTTATGTAACCAATTCTCTATCGCTGGATATGATTTCACTTCAGCTTTTCTTCCCACCATTGTAAACAGTGCTGTGTAAATGCTCTGATGAGTACATCTTTTTGAACTGATTTTTTTTCTAAACAAAACGATTCCTTAAAGTGGAGTTCAGTCAGTGTGTACACACGTTTTTCAGAGTTTAGATATCCATTGACATGTCATCCTCCTAAAGATCGATCACAGTTTGTTCTCTCAAAGATGGACACTAGCTAGAATATCTTTTAAAAATATTTGCCAATATGATGAGCAAAAGTGCTTTTTCATTGTTCTAGTTTGCACTTGATGACCAGTGTGGTATTGAGCATTTTTCACTCATTAGCCATCTAACTGTTAAAAAGTGAATGATCCCTTTTGTTCTTTGCGCACATTTAAGTGAGGGAGCTTCTTGTTGCTTTGTGACTGCTCTTTGTATGTTATGAACATTAACCCCTTATCTTCATCAACATGTATCAGAGAGCTTTTCCTTGTCATTTCTTGCCTTTCATTTTGTTCAGTAGGTTCATTTTTGTTGTGGCCCAAAATAATCTTAAGAGGGTAAATGTCTTCTTTTTGGGTTTTATTCTTGATATTATTCTTAGAAATGCTTTCTTATAATGGTATAAATTTCTTCTGTAGGTTTCTTTAATCTCTAAGATGGAGATGATAATGGTACTTGTTACAGTGAGGAGAAGCTGAATTGATATGAGCAAAGAGTTGTATTTGCTCTTATTAGTACTTTCTAATATTTACATCATTTTCTGTAATTTTTCTTGCGGTCATTATGACCGGAATAGAATTTGTTTTTTCAAGGGGATTCTGTGATTGTCCCAAGACAATTATTGAATTCCTACTTTGCTCTTTAATTTGAAATCCCACCTGTAAAAAATACTTATGTACACTAGAGTCTCTTTTTGAGCTCATGATTTATTTCTGTCAATCTTACTTTCCAACACTAGCACTATATCTTACATATTGTAAAAATTTATTTAATATCTGACAGTGCAAATTTTTTGATTTGCTTTTCGATCCCTATTTTTCTTTGCTAGTATTATGACTTCATTTTTCCTGAAGAATTCTAATATAATTTTTTCAAGTTAAAAAAAAGGATATGTGTTGTCATGGGATTTTTTAGTAATTTTGAATTATCTTTAGGAGAACGTACATCTTTACAAAACTGTTTTCCTCCATACAAAAGGTTGATGTCTCTACTTTCACACTTCTTACTTTACCCCACAGTACAGTCCTGTAATTTCTCCATGTACAACATGGGCATTGTTTTTGAGTTTATTCCAGATTATTGTTGATGATTTTGTTAATTTTTTAAGTGAGAATTTTTTGCTATTATATTTTTTAACTGTTAAAACTGACACCTAGGAAGGCAGATTCGGTTTGTAAATACTCACTTTGTAATTTCTCATTTAAAATTCTAAGTATTAAGTACTTGTTACAGAATCCTTTCTTTTCTGTTTTTAAAAATTTGTTTTCAAGATTCTCAAAATGGTCATAGCAAAGTATTATACGTGGGGAGACAGATGGAGAGAGGTAGTGTGGCTCATGTACAAACTGTGAGCACTTTCATGGCTGCCTTTACGCTGGAAAAGCCACTGAAGAGTCCAGGATAAACCAGGGGTGGCTTTGTATGCAGTTGAAAGCCAGCTTTCCTGCCTGGTGAAGCCTGGTGGGCGTGGCAGGTAGATGATCAAGGTCGAATGGAGGTTATTGGCTGCACAGAGCGCTGTGTCTGAGAACTGGAGAATATCGCCATGGGAAATGCTTGGTGCCAGGAATAATACAGAGGAGCTGGGGACCCTGTGTGTTAAGGATTTTCCAGCCCTGGGAGTGGGAAGATCAGACTCTGCATTCAGATCTGAGTTTGAATTCATCCTCTTTAGTTTACTTGTCCTCTGACTTTTGTCAAGCTATATACCCTATTTCACTTCCTGTTTTCTTATCTCTCAAAATAGGAGAAATACAGCCTGCTGCTAGATTGTTTGATCAGGTTAAATAATTTGTGTCTATAAGATGCCACGTACAGTCACAAGCTCAGTGAGAAATGGGCTGTCACCTGTTCTTCTGCAACTCAGTGCTTGACAAGACATGGGGGAAAGCCAGTCCCTAATTTGTGTGTGATGAAAGTAGGAACAAAATTAATGTCTTGCCTTTCCCTAGCAGTATCCTTACACCTTTGCTTCATTTATTTCTTTTCTCCATTCCTTTCCCCTTTCCCATCCTCCACCAAAAGAACCTGAGACTCTCTCAGAATACTAGATTCAAATTACTTAAAAGGTTGGCTCATCCTCATGAAATGATAGTAACATAAAAAAAACTGTGCACATCCCAGAATACATTGTATTTGATTTACACACACACGCGTGCACACACACACACACACAATCAGGCTACCTCCCACTTGCAGAGGGAGAAGGACCACTTTTTCTGAGTTTTCACTCACTGAGCGTGAGAACAGTGTCTCTTACACAGACATTCACCAGGCTTCGTGCATGGTGTTTTTAATTGAATTTCTGCTTTGTAGACATAGATATAGTCTCCTAATAGAAGAGAGAAAGTGGAGACATAGACATTCTGCTGAGATATTGGTGTCATCATATTTGAGTTGGAAAGGACTTAAGACAGCATAGAGTCGTAACATTTTATGGGTGAGAATCCATGATGTTGTAACTTGGACAAGAACCTGGATCTTCTGCCATCTTGTCCACAAGGGTGAAGAGGCAAATGGGCAGGGGATGGTAGGGATCCTTATTCTTGAATTCCATGTTCTTGCTAGTTTTCATTGCTCAGCTGCCTTTAGTTTTTGTCCATGAGGCCTCTCATGAGAAGGTCACTCTCTCCTGATAGATTGAGTTTCTTATCAGCAAAAAGCTCTGGACCCACTCATATTTCCCAGAGTTTTCTGCTGACCTGCTGACACTTTATATAAATCAGATCTAAGAAACTACTGAATATAAAATCCTTATTGTTATCGTTTGCCCTTGAGTTCCATAGGAATGGGGTGCTGTCTCAGGCTGTCTAAAGCCAGATCCAAAGATAGGGTGATAGGCTGTGCTGCTGTTCCTCCACAGTCAAAGGGACTTTCCACCATAGCTATATAATCAGGCAGATGAGTTCAAATCTTGCCTTTACCAGTTATTATTTTTGTGAATTTGGGGAGAAACTGTATTTTTTGTGTCCAAATTTGTTTATCTGTAAATAAGTTCAGTATTTACTTTAAGGTTTCTGTTTTAGAATTGAATGAGCTAATTCCCTCATTTATACCTAAAATAGTGATCGCATGGTTCTATGCTGGTGCCTTGGTAGTTGATTACTAAGGGCCTCGGTAGTGAGAATGGGGGTGGGGGAGCCCTGGATAATAGAGCTTTTATTCCAGGATATGCTTGTAAAAGACTGGATGTGCAGTGGATTTTTAGTAAATATCTACTCCTTTCCTAATCTGCATTGATTGTGTATATATCTTTATACTAATATATGAACAATTTTTATTGCAATTTAAATATCTTTGTAGTATTTACAATATCTATCTATAAAAATACGTGAAATAAAATTATTTGACTTTTATTTTCTTTTCAATATGCAAAACAAAATAAAATAGAAAAGAAAAAAGTTTTGAAGGAGTAGAAATAATTTTATTTCTGTGGAATCAATTCCTTATAATAGGTTTTTTGTTCGTGTTGTTAAAAAGCATATAAAATTGATAGGTTGTGACATACTGGAAATGAGGTAACAGTGGAGACATACTACCCCTAAGGCAGTCATTTTGTTACCAAGTCCAAACTCGTTCTGCTTGCTGCATGACAGGCCAATAAATCGGGAGATGAGATGTTGGAGTAAGGAAAAGAGACTTTATTTGAAAAGCTGGCAGACCCAGAAAATGGCATATTGATATCCAGTAGATCTTTCTTCCCCAGGGCAGAATTCAGTCTCCTTTTATACCAAAAAGGGGCGGGGATGTGGCTGGTTGTTACAAACTTCTTGCTGTATGAATTGTTTGTCCTTGAAATCCTTTGTTCCTGCAGCTGTCCATGTGGGTCAAATTATGGTGCCCCCGTAAAACCTCCAAAAAAAAAGAATGGTTATTCCCTATTTTACAACTTTCCATCTATACATAAGTGTAGAAGAGCTAATATCCTTAAAGATCAGAGCCCGGAGAATAGGCCCTCCTGGATATTTCAGGCTAAAGGCAACTTTCTTTTACAAAAGGTGCAGAGATAGCAAGTCTGAGCCTAGAAAACAAGGTACAGGATTAAAGCCAAATGAACACATCTAACATGGAGTGAAATTTGTTCTTTCTATTACAATTTTTTTTCTCCCTCATAAATAATTTTAGTAAGAAACATGAGCAAATTTTTTATTTTTGCTTCATAATAAAGGACTACAACTACAATTTAGTGAGCAGGGATGCTGTGCGTGCCTTGGGGTCACAGCAAACTCTTGTTGGGGGTGGTCGACCCTGCAACATGCCTGATGCCCCGTGAGTGTTGGTGAGGGTTCCCCTAACCAGGGGCTCTCTTCAGGAACCACCATATGGGCGTTGACCTCTGGCACCTCTTTTTCAGCTGCAGGAAATTTTTTCAGATTCTATGATAGAAAAATCACTCCACAGGGAAATATACACAAAATGTTATGATAAATCTCAGAGAAAAAAATGTGACAATGAGTGTGTATATGTCCATGAATGACTGAAAAATTGTGCTGAACACAGGAATTTGACACAACACTGTAAAATGTTTATGAATCAATAAAAAATGTTAAAAAAAAAGAAATATCACTCCAGCTGGGGATAATCAGGGAATAAAGGAAGAGGAAAAGGGCTTGAAGTAGAGTAGAAGAGAAGGACAGAAGCTCAGGGAGCCTGAGGGCTTGGCAGCGGGGCCTCGGGAGAGAGAGGAGCAGAGATGTGGATGGGACCGGCTATGGAACCAGCACCTGCAGCTTTCCCTGCACCCAAGCCACACAGCTTTTAATAGGGCCCAGGACTCTCTCCTGTCTGGATGTCACCCTGGGCAGAACCTTGAGAATCGAAGGTAAGGGGTGGGCAGCACTCACCTAGGTGGTCACTGAGGACTTTGGTCAAGTCCACATTGACTTTTCCAGTCATGTGCCTTCACCTGTTCTTTATCTCAGGATCTGAGAAGCAGGAGCAAGGAACTCAGGGATAGATCCAGGAGGATATCTGACTGTGTTAAGAGACGACAGTCACAGTGACACTGGGAGCGAAGACACTTGCAGCAAAGAAAAATAACTTCACAACTATTGCATCAGAGCTGCAAGTGTGAGAGAGCCTAAGCCCATCTCAGAGTGCAGGGGACAAGTGGAATGGAATGGTAAAATTAACACTGACAATTGAAATTTTTTCAAATAGCCTGCTACTTTGAATTTTATCTCTTGAATGTATGCAGGTGTATTTCTATGAGCATTTATAGGTTCACACAACCCCACCAGCCCCTCTTGCCCCCATCGGGGATGGGATTTCTCAAGCACAGTGCCCCTCCTGCTTGCGTGGGCCACGCTGCGGGTCCTCGCCTGGGGCCGGACTGCTACAGGACACTGAGTCCCCGAGGCACGGCCTGGGATACATGACAGGAACATCTGTGCTCTTGGCTGAGGGCCTCCATTTCCCCCTGCAGTGTAAGAATGCCGGTGACTCAGTTAGAAGCATGCATCCAAGCCGTCCTTCCTTGTCATCACCATCTAGAATCGGTGCCTGAATCTTCTGAATTTCTGCAGAATGTGGTTTACAATCACCTTGAACAAGTGAGTGTGTGTCCTCTTTCAAGTGGAGGAGTTACTGCCGTTTTCCTGGAACTTACTCATCACTAGTCCATCTGATTTTTCTGTGCTAGGATTCAGTATGGCCTGCTAATAACTCTGCAGTCAGATCTAGAAACCCTGATGAAGAGGATTATTTATTTTCTTTCTTTAGATGATAGTATTTTACTTTCAAAATTCTGAGTTTTCAGTTCTTGGAGGAATTTTTTCGGGGGTTGGAGAAACAACTTTGCTCTTACCATCTTTGTGACCTGTTGCTATATGCGTCTCACCTGCCTTCTGTCACTTGTGAGGCGGTTCTATTTTTGACCCTGTCCGGGTTGTTCATATTATAAAACATAAAATCTGTAAAAGTACAGTCCCTTTTACTCCGAAGGCATTCCACAAATACTCCTTTAAACTGGGTGTGGTTTTAAGAAGACACAATCATTAGAATATATACTTGCAGGTTGCCAGTGCAAAATCCCCAAATTAATAGTCGAGATCAACATATAAAATCTTTCTAATCTACCATGGATTTGTATGGATAAGTGAAGTAGTTTGCTAAGAACTCAATCCTCCCAAGCTGATGCTCTGACAGAGGGCAGGGCCCAGGGACGAGGGCGTGTCCTGCCCTTCCTGAGCTGACAGTTTCATGGCAAAGACCTTCACCAGGTGAAGAAATTGAAGTTTATTCTAAGAAGAGTGGGTATGAAAAGAGTCCAAAAAGCGTGGGAGTGACACAATCCCATTTGTCTCAAGTAGGGGAGAGTGGCTGTGGGGCCACTTGGGAGACTCATGAGTCCAGGCGGGCAGTGTTGTTGGCTTCAACTTGAGAGGTGGGATGGTCAGTGGGAAAAAGCGAACAGATTGAAGGCATGTTTAGATGGTAAAGAGGAAAGGATCAATGCTTTCTGTGAAGGTAGGATGGAGTAAGGCCCAGGTTTCTGGGTGGATTAATGAGGTAAATGATGGTCCTTCTGTGCTCTGAGGAGGGAAAGCTGCAGAGGGAGTTCTGCGGAAAACTGATGAGTTCAGCTGTGGGTAAAGTGAAAGGTTGTTAGATGTGTGGTCTGGGATCTCAGGTGAGAGCCAGTAGTGAGTAGGGGGAGGGGAGAGAGACTTTCAAATCATTTTGTCTTGTGAACATACATATAAGAATGAGTAATGACACAACCCCTCTATATTCTGGATTTAAAACCCAGTAAAATTTTGCTATATTGACTGCAGGGGCTCTTAATTTTTTTAATAGAAATAAAATAAATAGAAACAAAATAGTGGAGTTAATGAATATCTTAGAGTTGATGTGTGTCCTTGTATGTATTTTCATAACTCATCTGTTTATAAACATAATCTACAAAAAGTTAACTTGCTTAGCATAAGAGTTAAACAGAGGGACGTGACATACTCTGTTGGTGGCTCAAGGTGATTTCTTGGGCAAATTATGTAGCCTCTCTGTGCCTTAGTTGCATCTTCTGTGACTGCCCCCGGGCCCCTCGTCACAGCTGATTTCCTAGACTAGATGTTGGGAGGGAGGCTGCTGAAGGGAGTAAGAGGTGGCAACTGCTAGGGTCACTAAAGAGAGAGACAAAAACAGATTAAAGCCAAGAAACTGAGTACTAATACCCTCAAAGGAGAAAGAACCCCACAATTTTTTGAGCCACTTAGCGTAAGGGAAAGAAAATCATGTGGATCCAAAACTCTTGAGCATATGAGTATTGTGGGTGGGAGGGTGTCATCAGAAAAGGGTTGAGAAAAGGCCTTTTGGTTTCCCTTAAATTTCCAGTAAGGATGAGGCGCAGAAGAAAAACCACCCGCTTCACTGTAGAAGGTGCTGTTTTGTGCGAAACTGACCAAAGGTTGGAAACCAGTCATCAGTGGTGCTGGCAAAAGAAGAGACTTCTGGATTGGGTGGGGCACTTGCTGTGACTTCCAGGTGACCTGCTGGCTGGGGACTGTGAGGCGGGCAGTAGGTTTGCAGTGTGACCTGGGCATAATCCCTGGCTCTGAGGCTGCTGATCTGACTAGCAGAGCTGGGCAGACACCGTCCTAATGGGGATGCTCGGGATGAGGTCTGGGACACCTGCCGTGCTGAGGGCGAGAGGAGAGCTCCCATGAGGGGGTGTCCCTGTGAAGATTAGAAACGTCCTCCTGCAGTGGAGGAAGAGCCTCTGAGCAGTGGGCTGGATGCACAGGCAAGGCCAGCCTGAGCACGGAGATTTCAGGAAGCCGGAATTCATACAGGCCCGAACGGCCTTATTCCTGAGAAACTGGAGGGAAAATATGCTGCAAATGCAGGCTAAGTTCAGACACTCTGGTGTGTCATGAGTGATAGGAAAAGACTGTTCAGGCAGGCACGAGAGAACCCTGTGAGTGTCCCAGTTGGGTGTCACACAGGAGGAAGGAGCAGAGTTATATACTTCGCCACTTATTAGCTGTGTGACTTTGAGCAATATCACCCCACCTCTCTATATATATATCTTCATCTGTAAAGTGACAGAGTGACAAGCTCGTGTCATCAGAAGGCTTAGTTTAGCTCTGATCCTCTTTGTCCAGTCCTGTCAGTGCTGCCCTGCAAGGTTCTGCAACGGCTGCTCTTACCCTGAGAAGGGCATAGAGGGACATTGTAATTCCCGAGGGCAGGAAGGGGTTGCTTTAAAAGCAGACATGTAGCCTCCTGCAGCTGCAGACCTGCAGGCAGTTTGGTTGATGGTTGTGGAGAGGACTTTGGAGGCCTTAGCATCGTCTTAAGGCTTCTTTTCCCTTGGGGACCGGGTTTGCCTTTGCAGATTAATTTTGAAGATTTGGGCTTCTGGCAAAGCTGTTTTCAGAGATGGTTATATACGTAACATGTCATATAAAATAAAATGCTTTTATTTAATATGTGGGACTTTGCAGCTGTAGGGAACAGCTCTGTTGGCCTGGTCTCCACGGAGGACACTAGGGATCAGCAGAGCGTGCGGGAGGGCAGGCGGCCTGCAGTGCTGCTGCGGGGGGTTCTCCCCAGCATGGTGCTCTTCTGAGTTCACTCTTTTATGAGTTTGGTTGCCAGAGGAGCAGACAGCAAAGTAATGAGTTCTGGTGGGATTGTATAATGACAGGAAGAAAGAGGGAGCCGTAGTTCTTCGGGACTACTACTCGCTTTTGGTTCCTGATCCAGTGTGTTCCATTACAGAATTGATGAGTTGTGTCTATTCTGGGACTTGATTGAAATAAACGTGCAGCCTAAAGTTAAGTGTTATGTTTTATTTGTCGGGAGGGCTAGACCCAGGATGACTACCTCTCAGAGCACTCTGAGGGACTTCTACCAAGAGTAGGGGAGAAGCTAGGATTATATAGGAGCTTTATAACAAAGACCAGGTAGTTGGAACAATAAAAGATTGCTTGTTATCTAAAGAAAGCCAGGTATCTCAAGTTCAAGAATTTAGTGCTTTTCAATATATGGGAGGACGCAAACATTTGGGCTCACTGAATATATTCTTTAGACAAGCACCTAGCTATCTAGGGCCAGTAATCTGTCCTTTCTTATTCTGAGTCTGCTCAGAGGGCACCGTTGTGAGTGGCTGCAGGCCTGTCTTCACTGGGGGAGTGGCGGCAGCCGCTGATGACTTGGTTTCAGCATTCTTTGTTTAGTGACATGGTTGCAGTATTTTCATTCACATTGTAGTATTTTCGTTCACAGAAAATTATAATATTACCCTGATTATGGATAATCTGGAACCTTGGAAAGGAACCGAGATGGAATTACTGCAGGTAACTTCTACTTTAATAAGCCGTGTGCAAACATGAACACGGAGGAAGCATACAAAAGGATTCGGTGGTGAATGGGAAGGGTTTCTCCAAGTTACAGGAGAAGGCAAGGCAGAATTCCTCTTCTTTGTGGGAAGGGACGTGAGTCCAACTTTTCTTTCTGAAGTGTTTTCTAAGAACTGTTTATGGTAATTAAGGAACATAGACAAACTGTGGCACACATTGCATTTAAGAGCTGGCCGGCTTCAAACTTGGGTATTGGACAGGTGGATTTCATAGGCAAGTGGTCAGGTGGATGGGACAGAGATGGAGCCCAGGCCTGGGGCCATATTCACGTTGAAATCGCCATTTCCTCACCATAGCGCCTTGGACTAGAATGTAACCACTCTTAACCTGTTGGTGAATCTGTGAAATGTGCATGATAATATTCGTTTCTTCCTGGGATTGTTGTTAAGTTCTAAAGAGTATTATAGCACACATGAAGCACTTAACACACTGGCACTTAGCAGTGTACACTTTGTGCGGCCACCACACTTCGCGTGTGTCAGAGCCGTAAAGGCATTATTTGTCTGTTGAGGATGCACTGGTAGCCCTTTGGCTAGGTTGTGAATTCGGTGATTTCCTTAAATATTTGTAACTCTGTGTGCCATGGGCAGTTATTTTCATAGACAGATGAGGAATCTCAGGGTAAAAAAGACTATAATTTGCCCAAAGTCAGACCATAATTTTGGGTGCAGGGGCCTCGGTTCAGCATGGGCCCCTGGGACTTGTGCCTTCTCCGTTCAGCACCAGAGCCAGATGTGGGCTCGGCTGTTTCCCTGCCCAAAATATCCGGCAGGCCGCAAGACACAACTGGCCCTGTGCTGCTTGAGCAAAATCTCCGGAGGAGAGGCAGTTACAAAAGGGATAAACATAAAAACAGACGACAGCAAACTGTGATCAGCTCTGAGAAGGAAAGGAACACGTCTCGCCGTGCAGAGCTGGGAGCTTTCCCGTCGGGCTGCTCTGGGGGCGTTCATCTCAGCTTAACAAATTCTACTGCTGCACCAAGGCAGGAAGGCAGGGCGCGTGTGGCCAGGTAGACAGGGCCTCATTGATCGTACTCATTCCCCATTAAGCGACAGCTCTCACGGGCACTTAACTAATAAACAGATGTTGGCCATAATCATCACGCACTTTGCTTGGTAGTTTTATTGGCGCCAACTTTGAGAGGAGGTCATTGAAGCTGGGAGTTTGCTGCATGCCCGTGATTACCATGGAAATATTCCCACTGGTCTTTCAACCTAGACTGGTGTGGCTGTCATGTCCCAGCCCTGTGAATGGCATCGTGTAGCTTCTCCCAATTGGCCCAAATGACTGACATCGATATTCTTAATTCGTAGGAAATTGTATGTGACAATAACAGAAAAAGGTAGTAAGAAATTGGAAAAGTAGAATATATCCAATTCTTTCCCAGCTGGGGGAGAGTACCCTGTGTCACTCACCCTACTCACTGCCTGTCACCTCCTCCCTGAGGACTCCATGTTCAGAAGCCACCCTGAGCCTTTGAAGAACATTTTGCCTCATGACACTTTTGACTAAGACCTGCGACCTCTCTGTCCCTGGTTAACTCTCTCTTCAAAGCCATTTAAATTTCTTGCAGGCTCCTCCGCTCAGATGTAAGAATAGCCTCTTTAAACTTCTTGATGCAGCTCCTAAATGAAGATCTTGCAAAGGAAACCTAGCCAAAACCTTGGAGGTATTCACATAGTGACTGTAACCTCAGCATTTTCTGACGTTCAGAATCAGAGGGGTGGGAGACTCAGGAAGGCCTTTTTAAGTTAGAAAGGGGAAAGAGAAAGGACTCAGGCTGTTTGAGACTGAAACATCTCGGTCCCAGCCAGCAAGGCACCAGGGTTCAAGATAGTGTGCGGGGAGTGCTGAGTTTTCACTAAGAAAGAATTGGTGGGATGGGAGGGAGGACTTTTAGGTACTTAACTGGGGAAGGAAAAAGTGGGCTGAACATTTTATGGTTGAACAAGAGGATTGTGACATGATGTGCTTGTATTGTGGAGAGAAGGGTTTTGTGGAGCCAGGCCTAAGGAGAACGCTCTCTGGCTGGGGAGTCAGCAGAACAAAAAAACACAGAGAACCGGGCAGACCCCAGGGCCCCTGATGGGGGAGAGGCTGCACGCTAATTGGAGCCCTGGGGGCTGCTTCTGTCCCTTAGCTGGGGCCTCAGAGCTCCCTTCACAACCCAGTCCTGTTGATACAAGAGAAAATATGAGGGGCATGAGAAGGGCTGTGTCCCAGGCTTTGGTTGAGCCCCTGGGATGTGCCCCACCAGATTTTGTTCCTTGGCTTCCTGCAGTAAAGAATTCAAGAGCTAGCCAGTGTTGAGTAAAGGTAGATTTATTCAGAGAGATACATTGATAGGCAAGAGAAATGTCACGAGGTGTGGGGGTTTGATGCTCAGATTAAAAGTAGGTACACACTCCACCTACAGAGTGTGGGCCTTCTCCGAAGAGGGAGAGAGAGTGGTCACCGCGAGGTGGCACTGTGTTGCTTGTTTCTTGGGCTTGGTGGTTTCATATGCTAATATGTAGAAGGACCAGCCTTAGGGCAAGGGGCTGGGATTCCCAGGGAGATGGCCATTTCCCACCTTTTGACATTTTATGGCTAGCTTTGGGACTGCCATGTTGCCTGGGGCAGTGTTATTCACCATGTTACTATTACAATGGGTGTATAATGAAGCTCAAGATCTGCTAGAAGTTAAATCTCTTCATCCTGAGCCTCAAGGCCTATTGGGGTTTGAATCCTTCACCATTTTGATGTTAATTGCTGTGGCCTTCCTTGAATGGCTGTGCTCTGCCCCCTTCCATCCTGTCTCACTCTGATGACACAGAGACAGCAAAGGCCGGGCCCTCTATGTGCTCCTGCATTTAACAGCGGGAGGTGTGGTGTGGGCTGAGGATGACTGAGTGGTGAGAAGGATGTTTCAGAATTTCCCACGTGAGACATGGGGACCTGCCAGCAGCCACCGCAGATTTATCTCATGGGCATTATCGCTTGCGTTGTTACGGAAACAACAGGCCAGCCAAGAAACAAGCACCACTCAGAGGGTTGGAGCACTGAGATCTATTACGCCGGCGGGCTCAGAGGGGCTTCTGTTCCGAAGCTCTGAGCACCTCCAAGACTTGCACATGAGGTTTTATGTGGTTAATTACAAGTATGGAGGTATTAGCCAATTTCTCAAACAACAAAAGCAAGGAATCAGTACACTGAAGCTTATCAATTTGGAACAGATCACATTACTGACAATTGTTGACCTTGGATTTACGAGTTAGCTTGTTAGCCCCGTAAACTGACACTGAACTTCAGATTTACGAGTTAGCCCAGCAAAACTTAGATCAGTAAACTGACACTTAACACACTTAGATTTGTGACTTAGATTATTATCCCAGCTGGGCTTTTCGTTCACAGTGTCACTCATCTTTTCTATTTTTCTTTTTTTGTAAGTATTTAATTCAAATTTAAAATCAGGTGTTTTTTGGAAAGAAATTTCTCTTTTTCTTTTCTTTGGGGCTCTTTTGGGGGGTAGGTAATTAGGTGTATTTATCTGTTAGTGGAGGCCCTGGGGCTTGAACCCAGAACCCCGTGCACGCTAAGCACACGCTCTACCACCTGCCCCATCATCTTTTTCTTTTTGCTTTAGCTGCCAAGAATCTTACAGCTGAATTTCTAGTCGGCCTTTAACACTTGCCCTGACTTCATGGAATCCATTTTTATGACTTTATCTTCCCCTGTTTTCATTTAAGTATTGAATCTCCATTTTCCCTTCACTCTCAGTTTTGCCTTTTTGTTGTTATGGTTGTTAAGCTGTGTTTTAAAAATTGTTCAATTTCTCTTTTAGCAGGAGGCTGAAAGTAAATAAATATGTAAACAAACAGCACACTTAAATTCTTTTATACATTCTAAGCTGTTTAGTAGTTACTTAAAAACCGATTTCAATATTAAAGTGATAACATTTTTAAATTATTTTTTAATTTTTCATAAAGACATAGCTGATTTAAAATATAATATATGTTTCAGGTGTACAATAGATGCCCCATTTATAGTTGCTGTAAAACATTGTGTGTATTCCCGGTGTTGTAAGATACATCCCTCTAGCGTATTTACATTACATGCTGCAGTTTGTATAAGAAAGTTGGGTAACGCAGAATCTGGGACGTGGCTTTGTCTGACCCAGGTTCACGCAAACCCTGCCTGTCAGAGCTCAGGCCCTCACTACTGTCTGCAGGGGAGCGAGTGGAGGCAGCTCTCATCAGCGCTGGCACCAAACTCCGAGTGGCAGTGACAGCAGTGACTGTGTGTGGACGCGAAAATTGTTGTTCCAAGTGCTTTACATACATTTCTGCATATAATAATTAAAGCCCTCCTGTGACGAAGCGTTTTATGTTTTTAATGAATAATACATTTTATTTTGATATTGATAGACTTCAAATCTCCGGAAAATTTACAGGAGTAGTACAATAAACTCTTAGATACATTTCACCTTAAAGGGGACTATTTGCCCTTTTGTGACGGGCTGATTTTAGCATAAAGTTTCAAGGTTCATCCATGTTGTAGCCTGCATCAGTACTTTATTCTTTTTGCTTGATAATATCCTTTTCCTTTTTTTTCGTTTTTGGTCTATTTAAAAATATTTTCATTGAAATCTAGCCAGTTTATAATGTTGTGTCAATTTCTTGTGTACATCACATCACTTCAGTTAAATAGGAACATACCTGTATTCATTTTCATATTCTTTTCAAACATAAGTTAGTATAAGATATTAAATATATTCTCCTGTTCTATACAGTATAAACTTGCTGTTTATTCTTTACATACTCAGTATCTGCAAATCTTTAACTCCCAATTTATTCCTTCCACACCCTCTCCCCTCTGGTAACCATAGTTTGGTTTCTATGTCTCTGTGTCTGTTTCTGTTCTGTAGATTAGTTTATCTTTTTGTTTCTTTGTTTTTTGTTTTTGTTTTTGTTTTTGTTTTTTTAGATTCCACATGTAAGCGATCTCATATGGTATTTTTCTTTCTCTTTGTGGCTTATTTCACTTAGAATGACACTCTCCAGGTCCATTCATGTTGCTGCAAATGGCATTAATTTATTATTATTTTATGGCTGAATAGTAGTCTATTGGACAAATATACTACAACCTCTTTATCCAGTCGTCAGTCAGTGGACATTTAGGTTGTTTCCATGTCTTGCTATTGTAAACAGTGCTGCTGTGAACATTGGGGTGAAAGTGTCTTTTTGAATTACGGTTCCTTATGGATATATGTCCAGGAGTGGGATTGCTGGGTCATATGGGAGGTCAAGGTTGTCTACTGAGAAACCTCTATACATTTTTCCACAATGGCTCCACCAAACTGCATTCCCACCACAGTGTAGGAGGGTTCCCAATTCTCCGCAGCCTCTCCAGAATTTACTGTCTGTGAACTTCTGAATCATGGCTATTCTGACAGGTGAGAGGTGATACTTGATTGCAGTTTTGATTTGCATTTCTCTGATAATGATATTGAGCATTTTTTCATGTGCCTATTGGCCATTTGCATGTCTTCATTGGAGAAATGTTTCTTTAGGTATTCTGCCCATTTTTGGATTGAATTGTTTGTTTTTCTTTTTTATCAAGTGTAAATGCTGTTTACATATTCTGGGAATTAATCCCTTGTCACTGTCATTTATTGCAACTATTTTCTCCCATTCCATAGGTTGTCTTTTTGTTTTACTTTTTGTTTCCTTTTCTGTGCAAAAGCTTGTAAGTTTAATTAGAACCCACTTGTATATTTTTGCTTGTATTTCTATTGCTTGAGTAGACTGCTCTAGGAAAACATTGTTGAATTATATGTCAGATGTTTTGCCTATGTCTTCTTCTAAGAGGTTTATAGTGTCTTGTCTACATGTTTAATTCTTTAAGCCATTTTGAATTCATTTTTTTGTATATTGTGAGGGAGTAGTCTAACTTCATTGATTTATATGCAGCTGTGCAGTTTTCCCTGCACCATTTGCTGAAGAGGCTGTCTTTACTCCATTGTATGTTCTCACCTCCTATGTCAAAGATGAAATTACCAAAAGTTTGTGGGACTATTCTTGATAATTTTGTTTATCCATTCATTGATGGATGGATATTGTTAGTAACTCTTGGCTACTCTAAATGATACTGCTATGAATATTGATGTGCAAGTTTTTGTGAGAATACGTTTCCATTCTGTTGGCTGTACAGTTGGCCCACCATATCTGTAGTTTCCACTTCATGGATCCAGATGGCTGATTGTAAAGAGACTCGAACATCCTTGGATTATGGTATCCAGGGTGGGGTGTTCCTGAAACCAACCCCCCGAGGACACTGAAGGATGACTCTACATGTAGGAGTAGACTTGCTCAGCCACATAACTCTAACCTTTTGAGGAAACATCGGGCTTTTCCAAAGAAGCTGCACCATTGCCCCTTTCCAACGGCTGCATATTGAGGGTTCCCATTTCTCTGCCTCCTGACTGACACTTGTTATTGTCCATGTTTTGATTATAACCATCCTAGTGAGTTTAAAATGAGATCTCATTTTGATTTTGATTTCGCTAGTGATGCTGAGCATCTTTTCAGATGCTTATTGGCCAATTGTGTATCTATTTAAATCCTTGGCAAATTTAAAAATTGGGTCGATTTTCTTTGTATTGTTCATTTGTAAGCATTTGTTTTATATCCTGGATACTAGTCTCTTATTAGATATATGCTTTGCAAGATTTTTCTCCTATTCTGCAGATTGTCATTTCACTTTACTTTTTTTAAACATTAAAACAATTTTTTAGGGGGAGTTAATAAGATTTATTCATTTTATTTTTCTTCCTAAGCATGCAGTCTATCACTTGAGCTACCCCCTTCCCCTTTCATTTCACTTTCTTAATGATGTCCTTTGTAACAAATGATTTTCATTTGATGAAGTCCATTTTATCTGTTTTGTTTTATCACTTGTGCTATTGGTATTGTATCTAGGAAGCCATAGCCTATCCTACGACCACAAAGATTTATACTGTCTTCTTTTAGAAAGTTTATACATTTAGTTTTTACGTTTCTGTCTGTGATCCATTTTGAATTAATATTAATTTGTTATATAAAATACGGGGGTCCAAATTCCAGATTCATTCTTTTGCCTTCAGATACCCAGGTGTCTCTGCGCCATTTGTTGAATAGACTATACTTTCAATGGAGTGTTGTTGGCACATTTCTGGAAAACTGACTGTAAATGTAAGTTTCCCCACTGGATTTTTTGTTATGTCTCATAGATTTCTGAATCCAAACTTATGACAGAACCATAATGACTTGAGTGCTATAGATTTGCAGTGAGTCCTCCAACTTTGTCTTCTTTTCCAAGATTGTTTAGTCTGACCTGGGTCCCTTGCATTTCAATATGAAATTTTGGATCAGTTTTTCAATTTTTGCAACGAAGTCAGCTGGAATTTTGATAGGGATTTCATTAAATTTGTAGATCACTTAGGGGAGTCTTAACATTTTTAACAATATTGTCTATCATTCCATGAACGTGGGATGCCTTCCATATATGTATATCTTTTAAATATTTTTTGGTGATACTTCAAAATATTCAGTGTACAAATCTTGTAAAATTTTGTTAAATGTATCTCTCATTTTATTTTTAATGCTGTTGTAAATGGAAAGGCTGAGATTCCTAAGAGTGGGAATATATATCAATTTATTTATTTCTAGGATTCCTACACAGCAAATACCCTAGGTTTATATTTGCTACATTAATCTATCCACAATTCTTCCCACCCCCGTGTCATAAGAAACCAAGACCCAGGTTAAGCCACCTGAACACCTATGTGGAAGTGAGAAATGAGACCTTTCGGTGGGGTTTTTGTAGATGATACTGAGAGCTTATTCAGTAAGGCTTCATCTTAATTCCTTTTAAACAATCCTTTCAGTATATATAGTCAGTTATATTAAGAAAATGCCCTTTTGATGTGCGGAGGAGCTTAAACTATCATTTTTTAAATAATTTCCAGTGAGAGTGTTGTACTTGAAACATAATTTGCATCAATCTTTGAAGATTTATGTTTCAGGAGTTTTGACTAAATAATACCTGTCTTTATTCAGTAACTACAACTAAATGCTCAAGCAACAAGTAAGAGTTTGAGCAACTGCTCCTGCCCCGTAGTGCTGGGTGGCTGCAGCTGTAACTGGAGTCCCCGCTTACCTCTCCCAGTACGCTTGTGCTGATCTGCTCAAAACGGTTCGTCCAACAGTTTGTCGGTAGTCTTTTCGACAAAGCCATTAAGCATTGTTTTAAGGTTGCTGGAATGGAATCTATTCTTATTAATATTAAGTAAGCATATATTGAGTGCTTACTGTATGTTGGGAATTGTCCCTCAGCCTCACATGAATAATATTTCTATTAAAACCTCTCATATTTCCTTGTTATTCGCACTTTACAGATAAGGAGACTGAGGATTAAGTCTTCTTTCTTTTGGGGGGAGCTCGTTATCAATGATGGGAAGTTGTAAGGAAAAAGATTTTGATTCATCCAGAGAAAATATTTTTCTGAGAGTCAGCATTGAAGTAGGTGACCACTGAAGAGGGTGATCATTGTTTGAGTGAGACGAGCCCCGGGTTATACGAAGTCAGCATCCCTGTCCTGGACACTGCACGTGTAGAGCTGCGTGGAGGGTGAGGCGGCGCTGCAGCGCAGGAACGAGGATGCCAGGCCGTTGAGCTGTGCTCAGGCCCAGTGGGGCTTTCTCCTAAGAGCAGTGGACCGTCATTGACAGATTTTTAGTAGGGGAGTGTGGTGCTCTCGTACATCCCTTTTGTCTTATAGAATGCTTAGAAACATTTAGAAGGCTCGGCAGGAGGTGATGTGATGAGTCAGAGTAGGGTGGCTGCGAGATGTAGCAGTGTTCAATTTTCAAGTGATTTTCAGTCCCAGGTTTGTGGCTGAGTAGCCGTGTCACTTTGGATGACACACTCAAGGAAGTGAAACAATTTATCTAATCAATTGAAACAGTGATGTACCGACCTCCCAGGACTGCTGTGTAGATCCAGTGAGATAATGTGTGCACAGTGTGCAGCGTGGTCCCCAGCACAGAGTCGGTGCTGAGGGAGTGCCAGTGAGTACCTGGTAGGACAGGTGTGGGTGGTGGAACTCATTGACTGAGGAAATTGGTCCCTGAAGGAGAGGTCCTGTCACATCTGTGAGTGATGGGCCTGAGCTGGGAGAGGCAGGGAGACCTTGTCCCCCGACCAGGTGCCCTGGGAAGGACGGCTATGGGAGGAGCACCGTGAAGTCAGCTCTTTGCAGGTGGAATTGGAGGAGCCCTTGAGATATCTAAGTGCATTGTCACAATCACAGAAGAGGTCTGGGCCCGGGCTGTGCATTTTCCTATAATCTCAATCCCTGAGGATGCCGAGGTATTGATCACTGAACGTGAAGACATACTTTACAGGACACGTGAATAGTAGTATCATCTCTGTCATCAAAGCTCACATCTCTTTATTCATCTCTCACTTTGCTAATTGGGTACTTAAAGAGCTCACTTCACTGACCTCCCGTGGGCTCAGGCTCCACAGCAAAGAGCTGGTGAGTCTCCCTCTTTTCCAGAAGAAGACACATTTAGCTGGTAGACTTCTATACCTCACCAGAGTTCGAATTTTTGTTTGTTGATTTAATTCTATTTTCTGTTGGCCATCTCCTGACAGGAGAGACGTTTTACCTAATGGTCAGGTTTCAATTAGCTCTTACTGAGAATTGCTGATCTGATCCATAGTGTATTTACTCTATTAACTTTGTAGAGTACTTTTCATTTTCTGTCTTTGCCCTTTAATTTTGTTTGCCCCTTCAATTTTCTATCCTATTTGGGGCCTTATTTTTTTTTTAATTAAAAAATGTCTATAAGCAGTTAAGAAAACCAAAGTAAAGAAAAAATGCACATGATAGCTAAATTTAGAAAATATCTAGTGTGTTTTCTGTCTCGGCAATGGAGGTTCTATAAACTCGTGAAAACCTTCATTACATAAGTTCCTTAAAATGCTGATTAAGAAAAAAACCTTCCTTCCTCATCTTTCAAGCTGCACAGCTATTTGTCAAGAAAGTGAGGGGAAATTCTCAGAAGCTAAGACAAACCAGAAAGCAGGGATTCTGGGAGATACGTGAGCCTTAGAAGCCCTGGGGTGCCGGTTGGCTCCTGAACTGTGTTTCAGTTGCCCTGGCAGGAGGGCAGGAGGTGAGCCTGAGGCCTCTCACACTGGGAGTTGGATGGCTGTTCTTATGTAAGGCCAAGCGCATCCTGAGAATCCTGCTTTATAAAAGGGTGAATTAGAAAGAAAAGAATAAAAGCATTCCTCAAGGCAAGGAAGTAAGGAAAGTAAATTTTTTGGAAGCTGGGAAAAATAACATATCCAAAGTAAGGATTTAGTTTAAAGCTTTTCTGGCATGAGAGAGAAAACAAACTCCTGGCAGATAATCACAGCTCCTCCCGGAAAGAGAAGGTGAGTTTTGAATGAATCAGTGGACAGCCATTCTGTAAAAGGCCCCCAGAGTCTTCTGGGTCAAGATACTGGACCCAAACACCTCCCTTCCATGATCTCATTTAAATAATCAGAAAGGTTTTAAAGGAAAGAAGCCATAATCATAGTTCTATTTATTGACATTATTATATGCTAGGAATTCAGAGGTAATTATGCAGTTGTCTTCTCTTTTATGGACCTTACTTTCTCTTTGACTTAGTTGGGGAACTTGGTGGAGGGTGGTGTTAGTCTGTTGCAATTAGCCAGGAGAGGAGTTTAAGAAAGCAGTGAAGGGTGGGTGAGATTTTTAGCTGAGGACAGTCCTGTTCAGTTGGCTTGTAATTGCAGGTTCGTTGAGTTGTCACTGGAGGTAATTAATCTTATGGAATTTTGACTTAACTCAGGCCTCTTCAGAATGGACAAGTGAACCTGGAGAAAGACAGTCAAATCTGTGCAGACATTGAAGTTCCCTTGAACGTGCGGTATCCCTGAGCCAAAGATAGGACAAAAAGGCAGCACTTCTTGAGGACAGAGGAGTGGTTTTTAAGGTTCTCCAAGAATGATTCCCAAGGTACCGGGATGGCCAGTTGTCAAACTGTGACTTTGCTCTTTGGACGGTGTATCCACCAAGTTTATTGGACGTTTATATGTTTCCATTTCTCTTTAATACATGTCAGGTTATGAGGACATGGGCATAAACATTTCACACGTTGTCAAGGTGACATTGGGTACCTGCCTATAAGCACGGGCACACTTGCAGCTTCCTCATACATCTTGCCGCCCATCCCGCTCCCCGGGCTCCGTAATCACGGCAGAGTGGTTCCTTATTGAGCTGTCCATCTCCTCTGTGACATCGTAACCAAACAAAAGACTGGAGCGTATTAGCTTGGCTTTGATTTTTTCTATCCTTCCCTTTGAATGATGATGACTGATAGTGGACCCAGTTACGTTTGCAGATGATTTACAAGTAGGGCTGTCAGTACAAACCTTGTAATCCCCGCTGTGTGATCTAGAGAAGAAAGTTACACTCTTTCCAAATTGTTTTAATGCACTTATGTGGGAAAATGATATACGTTTGAATATGTATTTCCTCTCTGAGTCATCATGGCTAGACATGAATATTTGTAGACATGTAATGAGTACTCTGTATTTGAACTGTATGGTCCCCTAAATTCTCCCCTGCTTTTTAAAGTCATCACTGGATTGCTACCTCCAGAGTGCCCCGAAGCATCCGCCACTGCCTGTTCTTCAGACACTGTGAGTTTCCAAGTTGGAGAAGGCTGCTGGCTGGTGAGGCATTCTCTGGCACATCTCTGGTTGGGTGATGTGAGCTTAGAACACAAGTCTTGGCAGACAGTAACTAACCACGGTCACGACCATTTCTGGAACACTCATGGAGGATTTTACACCTATGCTAGTGGCATGTTATTTCATTTAGTTTTCCCAACAGTCATAATCAGATTTTATCATATGTATTAAAATGGAAACCGTCAAAGTGAGTGACGTGCAGACTTTGGACTGGAACACAGGACTTTCTGATACCTGTCTCTGTTCCCTCCCCAGCCTATCCTACCAAATGGTCAGGAGACTCTTCCTCCGTCTTGAGTTTCCCGCTGATGTTACCAGTCTCTTTGTTTCTAAGAGAGGAAAACAAGTCTAAACTTACTTTCCAGTTGGAAATGGAATGGAAAGTTAACGTTGGAAGCCGGGAGAATCTGTCCTGTGATGAAGTGGTCTCCGAGCCACTTCCACTGGGACGTCACATCACTGTCTGTGCCCCTTGCTCAGCTTGTGCACAGGTGACAGGGCAGATGTGCCGAACAGTCCTCCCTGACAGGGCAGTGGGTTGGAAATGAGTTTGGGGATTTGGTTTCATTTCATAAGTTCCTGAGGGCCTTGACCTGGCACTTCGAGTGGGAGCATTCCCTGTCCCACAGACTCGTGCTCTGGGCCCGTGCTGACCTGATGTGGCCTCAACCTGAGGCTCAGGGCCCGTGGTGATGAGGAGCATTTTAGTCCAGGGTCTGCCGGAGGCTTTGACACTTCTGAGCTGTGGGAATTTGTCCAGGATGATAATAATTCCTCCCCGAGTTTCAGATTTCCTTGCCTGTGAGCTGGGGTAGTAATAGTTTCTGAGATGATCGTAATGATTCAGTAACGGGCGCAGCGTGTGCTGGCAGGTATCTGGTGCTTAAGGAGCAAAAGTCGCAGTCACTCTGTCAACCCCTCTCTGTGTGCTCTGTGCTTTGAGAAGTTGCGTGTTTGGTGAAAATCCCGCCCAGACACTAGGCTCTAGATGAACTGTTGTTCCTTTACTTTCCCTTCCTTTTCCTCTTTCCCTTCTCTGTGTCCCATGTTTATGTAGCAGATTCCTCTATTTCAGGGAATACGGGCTTTTCTAGTTAAAGGACAGGCGGAACGCGGAGAGGTGGGGCCTGGAGGGGGTCTGGAGCGTCTGCACAGCGCTGCTTCCCTGCGTTTCTGCATCCGGTCCCGTCAGTGCACTGAGTCAGCCTTCCTCTTCCTTCCTGTGTCATCGGGTCTCTGTTTTAAGGGAAAATATATTTACGGGCTTTTTTCACTTACGTGTTTCATTCAGATGCTTGTTGCTTTTCTCCCTGTGCTTCAGTATTCCGAGGAGAGAATTCAGCAGTGCTGCCTCCTCTCCGAGCTCTATGAGTTGATCGGCTTCCACTGCAAGTCCACCTTCTTCAAGCGGGAGGCCCCCATGCAGCGCGCGGCCCCCGGCATCCCGGAGCCTGGCTGGAAGGCCTGCTACCGCCTCCTCCTGCAGACGCTTCCTGGCTACATTCTGTCGCTGGACCTGCAGGACTTCAGCAAAGTGTTGGAACTAAAACATTGCTTCAGTACAATTAACCATGCCTGGATTGGGCCCTGCTGTCCTGTCTCATCAGGGTGAATTTTTACTCACTTAGAACAAGGCTCAGCAGACTTTTTCTGTCAAGAGCTTGTGGGTAAATATTTCAGGGTCTGCAAAGCTCCTGATCTCTGGTACTGCTGCTCAGCTCTGCTGTTCAGATGCCAGAACAGCCGGACAGTCCACACACCCACAGAGCTTTATTAACAGCGGTGGCTGGGGCTGAATTAGGTGTATGAACTGCAGTTTGTCCCCACAGCCTCCTCAATATTGACACCTGCACCAGAGTGTACATTTGTGACAATGGGAGAACCTACACTGACACGTCATCATCATCCAGAGCCCATAATTGATACTAGGATTTACACTTGGTGGTGTGCACTCTGTGGGTTTGGACAGATGTACAATGACATGTATCCACCATCACAGCATCATACAGAGTCGTCTGTCTTAATGACCTTAAAATGCTCCGTGCTGCACCTCATTCATTGCTCCTTCCCCTCTAGCCTCTGACAGCCACTGATCTTTTAGTCTCTGTGGTTTTCCCTTTCCCAGAACACCATACAGTTGGAATCAGACAGTTGCAGAATCTTCCCAGATTGGCTTCTTTCACTTAGTAATATGCATTTAAGGTTCCTCCATGTCTTTCCATGCCTTGATAACTCATTTCATTTTAGCACCAAATAATAGTCCATTTTCTGGCTGGACCACAGTTTATTTATCCATTCACCTACTGAAGAAGAGCTTAGTTGCTTCTGAATTCTGTTGAGTATGAATAAAGCTGCTATTAACATCTGTATGCAGATTTGTGTGTGGACATAGGTTTCCATTTCGTCGAGTAAACACCAAGGAGCACAGTTGTTGGATCATATGTTAGAAGTACGTCTAGTTTTGCAACAAAATGCCAGACCGCCTTCCTAAGTATCTGGGCCATTTTACATTCCCACCAACAATGCATTAGAATTCCTGATGCTCCACATCCTCACCAGCATTCGGTGCTGTCAGTGTTCTGCATTTTGGCAGTTCTGACAGGTGTGCAGTGGTATCTCGCTGTTTCACTCTGCATCCCCTTGATGACAGATGCTGTGGAGCATCTTTCCTTAGGCTTCTTTGGCATCTAGATTTCTTCTTTGATGGGATGTGTGTTCAGGCAATTTGCTCATTTTTTAATCAGGTTATTCATCATTCTTGTTGAGTTTAAAAAATTTTGGTATATTCTGGATATCAGCCCTTTATCAGTGTGTCCCTGCCCTTCACCTGCAGCACCGGATTTGTCCTTTGGGTCTCACTGGAGTGTCAGCTCTTCAAAGAGGTTCCCTGTCTTCCCTCAGCCTAAATACTGTCCTTGTATTTTTCACTTTCATTGACTCATTTTGTTCTTTTTAAATAGCATTTCCCATAATTTGTAAGTACATTAAAAAAAAGGGCAATGATTGAACACCGCCTCCCCCACCAGACTGTGTGCCCTGTGAGAGCAGAGGCCCTGTCCCCACTTACCGTTTCCCATGACAGCACATGGCACATGTCCATGTAAAAGTGTGTAACGTGGGGCCAAACCTGATGAGCAGCTATGATGACACGTTTTGGCTACCATTTATTGAGTAGAATTTGTTTCTGATCTTACTAAATCACATGAATGAAACTTGTTTGTTTTGAAAAATAAAACAACAAAGCACACCTCAATGTGATTGGTACTTCCTACTTAGCCTTCTGACCCAGGAGGGGATGTTCACCATCATTTTGTGGAGGAGGTTGGGGAGGTAAAGTAAGAGAGTGAGATCAAATAAAGTAAAAATGCTAACTATCGGTTGGCTTTATTTTCACTGGCATGAAAGTTACTTTAAACACTATCTCAGCTGTTGTTCTGTTGTTTTAAACATTTCTCAAAGAATTAAATGGAAGCTCACTAAATCCTGAAAGGGAAATTGTGTGCTCAGGTCCTGAAAATTGTTTATGTCTGTTCTTGAAATGCAAATTTTCCCTGCTGGTTACAGAAAGTCGAGGCGGGAACACAGCAGTGTGCTGTGTGTGTCTGCCGGCTTAACGGGATGCTCAGTGTCATTTTCATTTTCTTGTGTTGCAGTTTATGACGGTTTTCCATGAGATATATTGCTCAGCCTTTCCCTGAATGAAGGATTGAATTTTCCACAGGAAATCTTATGAAAGAGAGTGACAAGGCACATGGATTTCCCAAAAAGGAATAGTTGATGAAATAAACTCTCACTATGGTGACCTTTTTTAATACAAGCCAGTTGAAAATTTTATCAGTAGGTCATATGCCACAAATCTGTCTAAAGAATAAAAAGATTCAAAATTTATAGTAGAAACAGTTTGAATCAAGTAGAAATTATGATTTGAACACTATTTGTTGTTAGAACTTATACTCTGTCTTATCATAATTGCCCGTGGTAGGAACTGGATCATTATTTATTTATTAAAAAAAAATCCACTAGGTGCTATTTGCCCCATTCTTGATGCGGCAGTGCTGTGGTTAGTTAAGTTGGGCCATTTTGGAAACTTAGCTAGATTTTCCGGACATTGATTTCAGCCTCTTTATCTTTTCTACAATCTCTTCTTTTGTGTTGGCCTTTGGTCTTTTGACAACGTGGAAATACTGCACGGATCTGCCTTTCCCTTTTTTCCTGTCTTTGTGGGAAAAGATTTCCATAAGACAGACAACTAGGTTATTAAGGATTTTGTGTGGGGTAAGTTTGGTCAGTTTTAAGGATTTCAGTTAATACGTATTGATACTTGCTATTCAGCTAACGACAGTAAAACTATAAACTAACTTAAGTATACATCAGTAAGTATAGTACAATAAGCCCATCACCCAGATTAAGGAATTCACAAACTTTTCCATATTTCCTTTATTCAGACCTTTATTCTTTTATTTGTCCTTTGTTGAAGTATTTGACAGCAAATCCAAAAAGACATGTCATTTTACCCTTTGTACTCAAGTAGGCATGTCTGAAAAATGAGGGCCTTTCTTTTAATCAGGTTTTTCCATTTGACCCATGTGCTCGTTAAATACCAGCTGTATCAGGCATCTCACTAGGCATTAGGGATCCTTGGGGCAATGAGACAGTCCTGGCTCCCAAGGAAGTTAAGGGCTGATGGAAGAAAGCAACACAGGAGCTTGGGTGCCTCACTTAAGGTTCCTGCTGGATGAAACCAAATGGACAAAATATGTGCACAATACAGTAGGATTCAATGAAGGGACTTGTCAGACTTGTAGGGCAGGCCATGAGAGAGGCGGTCAGCAGGGCTACAAGAGGAGGAATCATTTGATAAGAATCTGAAATCCTTACTGCCAACCTTTCTACCAAGCCCCCAGGGCCCATCACACACAACCCTGTGCTGTAACTGTTTTTGATTCCAGTTACCACATCTCCTTCAGGAAGGATTTTAAGGTGGAAAATATTTAAAATCCGTAATTGTTGCCAGAAGGGACATAGAACAAGGAACATGTAAACAACAGAAATGTCCATCAGCACATGACTGGATAAAGAGGAGCTGATACGTATATACAATGGAATACTACTCAGCCATAAAAGATGCCATTTGCAGCAACATGATGGACCTGAAGACCGTCATTCTAAGTGAAGTGGGGTGGAAAGAGAAACAAAAATGAAATATGACTTCATTTATGGGGAATCTACAATTAGTAGCAATAATAATAAGACCATAAATGAACTAAATATTATTTTGATTTCTTGAATATATGTAAGCACATCTGACTGTCCTTTGTGATTGGATTACTATATTCTGTTTATTATTCTTTTGTAAATGTCCTTATTCCTCTGGTAACTGTAATTTTAAAAATCTAAAGATCTAATCTGTTCTTAGAAAGAGTAATTAGTACATATATGTAAACTAAAAAATGCAATACACTCAATACATGTATTTACATGCAATATGTGTATGTGAAGTTGAACTGTAATAATTCTACCTAATAAAACTGAAAAAGGAAAAAAATAAAAAAATTTATTTTAAAAAATCACCTCTCTTTAGATATTAAAACGTTCATTTCTGAGATTCTGTGAAAGACAGCATGGAAGTAGGTTTTTAAAATTTTCCCCTTGCTCCTCAGTGAGCAGCCTGGGTTGCACAGCTTGGCCGTCACAGTCACCAATGACTTACTGGCTTGCTCCTCACTTGTTGGGAGGAAGATTAGCTGCTTCAGGAATATTTATGCTCTTAGAAGTTCCTGAAAACCCCACAGAGCTTCTGTTTACATGGAGTGTATCTGTCAATAGACCCCATTTTAGAAATTAGAACAGAAAATTTAAACCCAAGAACTGACAAGCATTCGCTGTCCCAGCACATGGTCAAAGCAGTGTTGCCACGGTGGTGTGTGTTGGTTCTAGAAAAAATGAACCGTACACTCAAGAAAGAGGGTGAAACCACAGATCTCATCTCAGCAATGCTATGAAGAGGTGGGACCCAAAGCCCCTAAAACAGTGCTGAAGTCCCCAGATGTCCCAGAACACACAGAGCCATGGGACCAAGAATCCAGTGTCTCTCGTGGATCATCAGCCGTGGAGACCGCGTCCTGGGTCAGGAGCAGAAGTAGGAATAGCAGGCACACAGTCCTATTACAGCAAAGCTTTAAAGGTTTTGAATTGACTAAAAGAGTGGCAAAGATTTGCATTTAGACTACTACATTTCCTCTCCTGGAGACGTTAGAATGATAACACTGATTAACAGAGGATGATTGTAATGGATTAAGTATGTTACTGATGACATGAGCTGCTCACACTAACCCTGCACTCAGTGTAGACTAAGCCTTTTATGTACACACTTCATTAGTTCTGTACACCCCTGCAAGGTGACATTAAGCACTCATACAACCATGAAACCAGTGACTATAAAACAGTCACAAGGCTTCCTCTCCAGCATGAGGTAGCAAAACCAGCAAGGATTTTCAATGACAAAAGCCAAAATCATATATATTTGGGAAAGAAAGCAAACAAAACATTGAGGAACAATAAACCAAAAGAGCAGATGGAATGGAAACTTTTATTGAAGAAAGCAATGATTGATTCAATTAAACAGGTAATGTCCCTGGTATAATTGAACCATCAATCCAAATTTTTGGAATAGTGGGTTGTGAAATTACTATCTCACTTAATGTTGGAATTCCTAGTTGGACCAATTTGATATGCATCACTGGTGCGATGTTAGCTATTTAGGTAAATAACAATATTCATAATTTTTAAGTTAACAGGAATCATAACACAGGACTCCAGATTTAGGGAGAGAATGCAAACAACTGCTGTCATACTCCATCCAGTAAGGACACGTGTCCCTGAGTCACCAAAGCAATGAGAATTTGCACACAGAAAACACAGTTCTCCACTTGTGACAAATACGAGACCATGAGCCATGAATTACAAGAACAAGCAACTGTTTAAATGCAATGGGCAAAATTTTTTATCATCTTGAAAACATCACTGATGCACTAAGTAAGAAAAAGTACTGTTTTACTAACAAATCTAACTGACACAGGGGTTTTTCCAAGTGAGAAGGTAATTCCAAAAAGTGCAGTAAAATGAGTTAAGACGATCTGTGCAGTGACGGAGCTGATATTAGACTGACCAGCATCACGATTTCTGGTTTTACACTTGCTCTCTGCTCGTCACCTCTGACACAAGAATGCATCATATGATTTTTTTTCTTTAGGAAAAAAAAGATAAATAAAATCTAACTAGAAGATGTGGTATGGAAAGCAGTAATGAAGTTATCTAACCTAATAATGCATCCAGTGTAATGTAGCACTTATTCGGGCACTAGAATTTTTTAAATCATGATTTATTTTATATCCTATTTCTATCGTAAAGGAGGCACTTAAAGTTTTCTACTTTATTCAACATATCTTGTGGGGGTTGTGGTATACAATTGTATGGCAGTTTTCAGAGAGTTAAAATCGCCTCTGTGGTTGTGGTCAGGAAAGGCAAGGCTCCCTCACAGCTGCGACGGAGAAGGAATCCCTGGAGTCGGGCTTCGGGCAGCTTCCGAACTGCATGTGCTTGCACTTGGCACAGGACACCATCAGCAAGTGTAACTGTGACAAGGAGATTTCCCCGGGGACCTGGGAGGTGCTCTAACATTGTGAAGCCACTTGTTTCCCAGTTAGGTAAGGCTTGGAAAAATAATTTATTAGAAGTGACTTCCTTTGTATGTGCCTTTTGTCCTGAGTGGTCACTAATTTGCATAAATATAAAATAACCCATAATATAAGAATTGAGGTACCCCATCTTTCCATCTACCTGTCTATTTGTTTATCATATTTATACTTAGGTTACATTTTCTATGATGTTCAATTCCAGGCAACAAAAAAGAAAGGTTACAAAATATTTCTTATAAAAGCGGAAATGGGTCTAAGGGTTAAAAACCACTACTGCTAACAAAAAAAGCCAGATAATACTTTTAATCTCAATTGCATCAGACCTTCCCGAATTCCTCCCTTAAGTTCACTGTTACAACAGTAATGGAATCTCTGTCCTTCCAAGACTCGGGCCTGATCGCCATCCATCCAGATATCTGTCTGTGGGTCCCTACTTGTCCTCGAGGCCCCCAAACACACCTTACGGGTTGAAATTTCTTCAGTGTTCCTACTGTAGGGGAAACCTGGATGTCCCAGTCACTGTCCAGGAGTCACACCTGCCTGCAAAAATCAAAGTCATGTGACTGAAACGGGACAACCCAGGTGGTGTGATAGGGCTGAAAGCTCACCATAAACAGGTTTGGGGGCCTAACCCATGCCCTCCGGCTTCTCACATGAAGAAGGACAGGGAGGCCCAATTAGCCACGAGATTGTGGGGCTTCATTACTCCATGAATAAAGGATTTGTGCCAGTGCCACCTTTAGACAGGGAACCCCAGAACGCAGACTTGGAAGCATCCTGTCCCCTCCCCCCTGAACAAATATTCTCTCAAGACACATAGTGAGAGATGGGAGCCCCGGTGAGCTCTAGAATAAGATGCAATCTGAAAGACTGCTGGTAACAAATGGTGTGGAGCTCGGGCAGCCCCCAGGGCCACCAGCCCTTGTGGTATCACTGATGCCCACAATTCCATCCACAACAGTTTCTTCAGGACATTTATGCACATATAACCATCACACAAAAATGATTGCTTAGACATATTATAAGAGAAATAACATTATGAGAATGCCAAATTCATGACAAGTAAGAGTCAAGACCCCAGAGTATTTACTGGATGAGATCTCACGTGTGCTCCACAGTGAGCTTTAAACCCTTAGGACACAGTCTTGAAACAGTAGGCATTTTCTTTCTTTCCTCCAAGTTGGCTTTACTGGAGAACTCTGTAGACACAGGAAGACTCTGGATCCCACCTCTACTATTTACACAAAGGGCTCATCACGTGGAGAGGGATCAGCGCTGGTGTGACCGGCTCCAATGTTAGCACTCCAGTGCCCAGCTGCCTGAGGAGCAGAGCTCCCACCACAGGAGCAGAGACTCCCAGGAGCAGAACTCCCCCCACGGGCACTGCAGTGCCTGCAAGAATCAGGTGTCTGATGAGTGAGCCTGGGGCGGGCAAGACAGGAAGCAAGCACCGCTCCCTCAAGCTCTGCAGGTGATCTCTGTGTCATCTTGAATAAATACAGTCAGCATTAAAGATGTTTGACAAGAGGGTAAAGGGTAAGGCCTCCCCAAATCTCCAAGCATTCTTTTAGTGGGAGTCCTGTTAGAACACATGGTGACAAGAGACGCTGGCTTTACATGCGCACGTTGCCCTCAGGGCTGCAGGGGAGGCCACGGTGCTGCCTCTGCACCACCTCTTGCCCTCGTCCCCCAGACCTCACAGTGGCCACTGACTCGTTTCTCTGACTTTCTCTCCTTGGTTGTGCTGCTCTTCCAGCTTTTAAGAGCTCATAAAATCCTCATCAGAAAATCTTTAATAATGAACCCAAGTCAAATGAAATCAACCAAAGAGACACACTGCCGTCTTCATTACTTTATATTTTAGGAAGATATTCTTGAAGACGACTCCCTGACATGAAGGGGTGGATGGAGGGGAAAAGAAAACAAGACAACCATTTTTGGGCCCATAAAAAATGAGAGGTAACCAGATGGTGTCTAGTCTTCATTGCACCTCTCTGCCTGCCCCAGTTTCACATGCCCCTCCCAACTGAACTCATCAGAACTCGACTGAAGGAGACGGCTGTGCAAATTTATTGGAAACCAAATCAATCACTATGGAAACAGTCTCCCAAACCCAGCGAGAACACAGTAAGCTGACCAGTGCCAGGATCTGAATACGTGCAGATCCAAATTCCGACCCCCTCCCTGGTGGGTGTACTTACAGTGGGGGTGTCGCCGTGCAGTTTGTCTGCATCCAACATATAAAAATGAAAGGGACTCCAGTTTTCAACATCACAGTCCCTCTGAAACAACTGGTGGTCAATTAGCGTTTGTCGCCAGCAAAACTCGATTTTCTCCCCTGCACATGGAGGTCAACACACAGAAGTGACTGATGATCCCCGCTGCGAGTGTAGCTAAACGTTTCTAACCAAACTGGCTCCATCAGCCTCCTGATGATCAGGGGAGTGTTGTAGCCGCGGGGCTCTGCACACTAACGGCCAGGCAAGGAGGGCGCTTTCTTACATTGGGGAGAAAAAGGCTGGAGCAGCACTCGCTGGAAATAAATACTAATTAAACCTTCAGGTGCGGTTCTTGCAGCAGAACTCACCCAATAGATGAGGCTCCCTCCTTGCTGTCCAGTCATGTGAGTCAGGCTCATTTATATACCTGTGTGTTTGGTTTAGCAAGTGAATAATGTCTGTTTTCTGGAAATTATATGAGGGTGGGAAACCTTCCAAACATGTTGATTTATTTGCTGTGGAATTTGTTTAATCCTCTTAAGAGCATTTAGAATGACAAACTTCTTAAATTAGCATGTTTGCCTGAGAGACCTTTCCAGGCACATGGGCCGAAATCTAGGACAACCCAGAAACAAATTCAAAACCGTTTCAGCTGCACAGCACCACAGAATGTGTCCAGTTTGAGAAGCAAGGATTTTTTCTCCACACACTTTTCCTCTTCTGCCCAAATTAATCAACCTCTGCTGCTCTTGTATAATGAGTATCGTGTGACTCATCTTCTCTGCCTGTAAAATGGAAATGGGAAATACTTCTGCCCAATAAAATGTCATAGAACTATCCCCCAAAATTTTATATATTAAAAAAAAAACAGGGCTTTACGCTGTCCAGGGATATGAATCATTTATTTAATGTATCAATTGTTACTAGAATAAACTTTTTAAAATGTAACCCCTCCTCAGAAAACTTCAACTACTATTCAATAAAAATATCACAGAAAATTTCTGAAAAGAATTTAAAGGAAAATCATATTTAACTGAATCATATTCAAGGCACACTGAATAAATTCTGTTTAGAGAACTCCTACTTTTTTTTTAATAAATGAACTATAAGAATACACCCAGCAGTATTCAGCAAATCTTCATTCCTTATTTTAAAATTCTGAAGGCATGCTATTTTTCTTAAACCAAATGAGGAGGTATTCGCAAGCCAATGGACAACAGAATTACCTAAGAAGACATTATAAAGCAGCAAGAGTAACTAGCACTATGTCAAGCATTCTGCCTGAGAGTCACTCGTACCATCTCATTTTGACCTGACTGCTTGGAGGTGAGCTCCATCAGCCCATTCAACACATGAAGAAACTGAGGCTCTGGATGGTCATGTTTCCAGTACATGGTGGAGCCAGGATCCAAACCCGGATCTTTGTCTATACAGCCTATGCCTTTACCAGATCACACTACATTTCTCACTCTTCAAATGCACTCAGTCCCCGAGGTAACACACCTTCCTTGCGTTTCTAGGAATTTTAGGAATTACTGAATTACAAGGACTAATCAGACATTTGTGTGGCCTAATTTTATATTTTCTGGTTTTACTGAATAAGTTGAGGCCGAATTCATTCTACTTATGAGAAGTCCTGAGGTAGAGGAGAGAGGGGAAGATAAGCCAGACATAAACAATTTCAAGGGGTCCACTTCATGAAGGAAGCAAAGTATTAAGTAAACCACTTCAGCAACATGCTTGTCAATAAGCCTTGGTGTCTCTGTCTCAGCCTGAAGGAGGGTAAGCCCTCCAGCCCATCTGCCTTCCTGTCACATACCCTGGATGTTCTTGGTTCCCTCACCTGTGACACGTGTGTTCTCCTAGGATTCTTTGTAGAGATTAAATGATAAAACTAAATGCAAAGGGGCTACCTCATTGCCAGATAGTAGGCCCTGAACAAATAATAAAATTATTTTGTTTCGTGAAAATGGGAGACAAGTCTACCAATTAAACATTCCTGATAGAATCCCAACAAGCCTTTTAATTTTTCTGCCAGAAATTGTAAAATAGCATTTCTTTTTTGAAGGCTGTATCCATTCTCCCTACTTTTTACCAATCCTGGCTGTTATCCTGAAAATCTATTCCCAGAACTTGGCATCCATCTCCCATATTTAAATCCTTTAAATTTGAAGTTATGATGAAGCTTGGGCACATAAAGTTTCACACCATAATTCACAGAATAAACAAAGACCACAGGAACAGGGCCATCTCCAGACCCCATGTGCACAGGACAGGCTCTAAACTTCACAAAATCAGAAGCATGCTATTTGAAGAGAAAGGAAATTGAATGTGATCAAGGAGGCTGACATAGAGCACCGGCCGACTCACGAGACGAATCCGTCGCCCTCTCGTCTGACCTAAGTCATCTAACACAGTAATCCGTTGATCTCTAACTAAAACTAGAGTACGGGTAGGGTTGGAAAGTAACATTTTTTCCTACAATATATACATATTGTCAACTAAAAATTGGCACTTGTCATCTGCCTCTGATTTGCTTTAGTCATGAGCCACTGCAGCTGCTGACCTCCAACACCCTCTAAACATCAGGAATGGGGCGCTCTGTGCTCTGGGAAAATGGGCAGAAAAGTCTTCAGATAGTTAGACATTTTCAGGAAATTTTATGAGCCCAAATTCTTGCATCTCTTCCTATCTAGAAAAGCACTAAAATCATTAACAGAGACACCTGCTCCTTGACTAGCAGCAGCCTCTGCCTAACCGTGTACTGGACCGCACGTCCCCCTTCACTGAAATCTTATATAATTCTGAGCTCCCCCTCATCTTCAGAGCAGTTCCTGCAAGCTCTCTGAGATGCTGTCACCTGGAATCTGGTCCTCATTTTGCCCCAGATAAACTTTAACCAACAACTCTCAAATTTTGTGGTTTATCGACAGTACCACAGACATCAAGCTTACATACTTGAATTCATAGTAAACATTCAGTATCAAACATTTCTTGACTTAAATTCCTATTTAAATGTAAATATTCCATTTCTTAAATATAACATTTTTAAATATAAATTAACAGATATTTGTGAATCTTCGAAAAATATATTCTAGAAAAATTTTAGCAATTAAAAAAAGCTATTGTGTGGAGCTTTAGAATTTCAAAAGTGGAAGAGAATAGTATTGTAACTCAAGTTCTTGTTTTAAATGCAGGGATCCTGAGACCTCAAAAGACATATCAAAGTGCCTGATTTTATACACTGTCCTTTAACAGAAAACCTAGAACTAATTTCCTGGTCTTTGAGAAACCAAGACTTCCTCTGCTTGTGCAGGGCTGAAATTTATGAAAATGGGTCGTGAGAAAGAATCAGAATATGGGGGCCTGGGTGAGGCGGCGGAAGAAAGGAGGTTCTCACCTGGTCGTGGGTGAGAAATAGGCTCCCGCAGTGCTGGTGTGATGGGTATCCCTCATGTGCCTGAAAACTACTATTTAGCACACCTGCCACCAAAACGTACACAAGCTGTTTAGCTAGAAGTCTGACCAGGAGGCTTCATCAGTGACACAAAGAGCTATTTTCACATTAATTCTACAACTACAGGAAGAGAAAGAATAGAAAGCTGATATTAATTATTAAAAATTTACATCAAGAACCAAGGAAATTCTAAGAGAAATATAAAGAATTGTTGGAAGTTACATTATGGGAACTTACTGCCTCTTCAGCTGTCTTAAAAGCTGTGCTATAAAATGTATTTTCCTTTGCTTTTCCAAATCACATTTGAAAGAAATAATGTTTCTTAAGGGTGTTCCTGGAAATTTCTTTTATTTCCTAACACCAAATCTCAGACACTTAAAAAAATGGGGTGTTGGCATTTTGTCCAATGTTCTCTAGGCAATTTGCTGTTCCTACAAATAACAAGGGGGGAATCACACGGAAAAGCATTTGAACATCAGGCTTCTTACATTTGTTCCGGAAGTCTTGGGAAATAATGTGGAAATGAACAGCAGGACAGAAACCTGGTGGGAGGGTCCCTGGCTAGAAGGTGAGAACAAATGTGTTCTCCAACGTGCTCTGCTAGCCACTAGTTTAAATGAACTGAGCAATTGTTCCAGCATACACGCAGCTCTACATGAAAATCTCAACCGTTACCAGCCGCTCAGTGCAGCCCGAAGCAATGGACGGACTGCGGAGGCCCCTGGCGGCTCATCGTGGTGCCTTACACCACGTGCAGGATGAGAGGTGCCCCCTTGCCCCCTCCCTCTCCTCCCCTCGAGGGAGATGCCTGGTCCTCAGCTGAGCTTACCTCATAGCAAGCTGTCTCTCAGCCCTCTGTCTAAACAAGATAAAAGCAGGAAAGCTACCTGGGACTTTACAGAACCATCCCAAAAGGGAACTGAAGCACCTTTCTTCCCTCCTCTCTGCTGCCTGGAATGTGGACTTGATGGTTGACCCTCAGGCAGCCACTTTGGGCCATCAAGTTGACGGGCTGAAAATAACAAGCATCTGGTTCTCTGACCCTGGGGCCTTCATGCAAACCAGCCTTGCGGTACCAATTGCTTGACTTCTTTATGTAAGAGGGAAATACAAGTTTAGCATGTGTAAGCTACTGCTGTTATCTGGGGAACTAGCTGTTGTACATTGCCACGGTAAGTCCTAATAATAAAGTTAAAAATTCATGAAAAACTATTTACCAATTAGTTAATAAATGATAAAGAGTTCCTGATTTTTGTTTTAATGTTATGAAATGTAAGTCAAGTTACAGCATATGCTAGTAAAATAAGACACTGTGGAGGAAAAGCAAAACAGAGATTGTAGAACAGAGACCCAAAGCATCCTCTTCTCCAAGGCACAGGAGGACAGCCGTGACTCTACGTGCCAAGGTTGGAGTCACATGGACTCCCTGTTTTCCTTGCCTTGGGTTGTGTTTTGTTTCCAGCCGTGGGAAAAATGGATAAGGCTGTTGGCCAAATCATTTCAGGAACAGTTTCCATCATGTAGAACCCCTGTCTCTTCCTTTCATCTGCCTCCTGGAATGTTCTGACACAATTAATCAGTCCAGCCGTCTAAATTGAGCAAATGGAGCTCAATCAATCTGCTTTTAGACAGAGTTAAAAAATAGACATTAAAAAGCATAACTAGGAAACCTTATCTTCCAGAGGTCATTGCACAGATGAAATAGGAGGATAGCTGTGAATTACTCTGTAAACCCTAAGTACAATACAAACAATAGTAGTACTGGTTCTATGTCACATTCATCAAAAAAGGAAAACAGAACAGTTTTCTACCAGAAGGAGAAGGTGCTTTGAAATTTTCTGTCACTTTAATTCTTCAAAATTTCTGTAAAATTGATGTCTTTAAAAAAATCAATGCACATTAGGGACTAATTTTAATTCCTTCATCTTCCCCTGTTTAACAGATATCAAGAATGTTACCATTTCTAGACATTTTATCTAGGAAAGCCTTTGGTATACATGAGGCGCAGAGCATGACAAATTGTCAGTATCACTCAGGATAGGAAACCCATGTTTGATATCCGAACTTGAAGACATGAAGAAGATGCCTGACTTGTCCCACTGACCTTTCAAGCTATTATTTTTGAAACATTTGTTTCTTCTTGGTCCAGAACAGACATGCATTTGTTGATGTGAGACTCATTAAGTGAAAAGGTCAACCCATCATTACCACTTTAGAGACTGAAACCTTACCCTCCTCATCCATGTGGACATAGCATCTTTACTGATTCCTAACATGAAAAATGACCACGGATGACATCTCAGGATGCTCCAATGCAGAGGTTCTCTGCTGCAGTGAGAAGGAAAGAGTCGTGTGCTTCAAGATGCACTTACTGTCTGTAGCTCACTTGGTAAGACACTGCAACATGTCTAAGCTAAATCTTAAAAGTGGAAAATAGAGACAACATCCATGGCAGAGGGCATTCGGAGGCTAATTCCTTGGCCCCACTTCATCACTTCTCAAGAGCCGTGGGCAATACCTTGAGAAAAGCAGCAATATGTTACCCAACTCATCAAAAAGCTGCGCCTCCTACTAATTGACAGTAAAGCAAGTGTCGTCTGGTTCAACAGATCTCCCTGTGTCTCTACAGTGTACATCTAATTTTTCTTCATTTTCTCAGTTGGGGGACACTTCTTTTCTGAAAATCCTCCTCCCTGCAGTAGAAGTTATTAGATTCCCAATCAGAATGCAGGCTTGAAGGGGGGCAACACAGCTGAGAAAACATAAATCAGTATGTATTCCTTGATATATTTTTTGCACATGGACTAAAAATCATTGGGTCAGTTGGACATCAATATCATATCTAATTTAAATAATTGTCAACTGTCATTTTACCACCAGCTCCTGAAACAGTCACGTGGTCACTAGGTTTTTTTCTTCCCTTGACCCATGGATTCGATGATTTCTAGCCAGACACAATAGCTTTTTGAAAAGAAGTCTGTTTCACCTTTTGCTTTTAAACTAAATTTGTGTGCTTGACCCTGACTTCATTCTAACATTCACAAAAAGGTATCCAAGGACAACCAAATTTGACATCATCTCTAGATGTCTTGAATACAATGGTGAGCTGATTCTTCCAGATCATTAAAGTATATATGCACATTATCCTGTGGTCATCTTCAATTTGTGGTGTTTTCAGTAATCGTTACCTGTTTGGATACTTTATCACAAATTTAGCATACCTTTATCCAATTCAGTTACATTAGTATATAAGATTTCAAAAGAACTGCTTTCTCAAAATGATGATATTTAATATCTATGGTCTTTTTTAAATCAAGTAATTCAATAAGGTTGTCAAGGACAGCAGTGAAGGTTGTGTGTGGGTATTGCTGTTTCAGAGTCTTCAGTCCTGCCCCATGATCTTACAGGTGTTTACGCATCCTTGTCAGTGTTATTACATCAGTCTATTCGGAGCTGAAATTAAACTACCTGGATGCTAATTTTTCTTTTTAAAAACAATAAACTCAATTTCCCCTTTTAATTCTTTATTGTTTCTCATACTGAGGCTCACCACTTTTCCTAATATATATATTTGGTGGGGAGGGGGGCACAGCCCTGAAAGCCTGCAGACAGCACCAACTCTATAAGATTAACCAGAGGTGGCCGTGGATGTTATGTGACTTCAGCCACTGAGCACGAGCACCTGCTGTTCCTCCAACTGTTCTGCTTCCATTGTTGACAGCTCTGAAGGTCACTGCCTCTTGTAAAATTCTACAACATTACAGTTCATATATTTTTGAAATTTATAAATTTGTGAAAGTCTTCTGCAGTTTGTGTAAAAAGGGGGGTACTTCCCTTTGCTCATTTCAGGCTAAACTAAGTCCAGAAGGACACACACACACACACACGCAGTTCTGAGTGCCCCCAAGGAAAAGTTTGAAAGGCTTTGGGAGAGTGGTGGCACTCAAACCTTTGGAATTTTGAGCTCTATGAAAATATCACTTATTCAGAAATTAAGCATTATAATTCTTAAAGAAGAGATTCAGAATCACCCACAAGATACTTACCAGAATTTTTTAAAAGAAATTATCTTCCCTAAAATCCAATGATAATTCAAATATCCATGGAAAGAAAGTAGATTAGTAATATCAAACAATAATTTCTACACTATTGCTGATTAGCCTTCAGCCACAACCAAAGTACATACAAATAAGATAACTGGAGATAGATGGAAAAGAGGTATTAAAAAGCAAGAATATAAAAGAAGTAGTGGCCTTATGGAAACCTGCTCATTTTCTTTGAAATAATTTCTTGGTTACAGGAACACACACTTGAGGTTTTGGAAATGCATCAAGAGGAAATCTAGCAGTGAAATGAAGGAGAAGCAAGTCTCAGTTTTCTCCGAGGTTGATCCTAAATGAAAAAAAATTCCTTGGCTTCCATAATAGACAACCTGCATGATTCCCTTAGCAAAAGAGGGTGGGGGAGAGAAAACTGAAAGTGTGCGAAAACCATCCTTCACCAACCCTGTTGGAACACAGAATTTTGGTGTTAGGGGCACTGCCTGACCTATAAATATAAGAGAAGGTACAAGCTCTAATAAGGTTTTTGAGCAAAAAATGCTTTTAACTTTAAACCTACTCTAGGAAACATGCTGAGAAATCATGGTAAGTGCTTGACGTAAGCCTTGCTGTTTACGTTACATAAAGGAATGCGTCCTCACATGTACCATTTTGGAAATGGAATCTGTGTTGCAGCCTCCTTCACTTAGGTTTTTGGTAACCCAGAGTTTCTGGCCACGGGGAATTAGGCTAGATACATATCTAAGGGGAAGCAAAAACTCCAGGGCTCTTTTCCGTTGCAAACTGCTTTTACTTGAGACCGGCTTTAAGAATCATGCTGAGAAATCAGAGTAATTATTTCTACATGTCACTCTACATTTTATGCTGAATGAAAGAACGCCTCTCCACATGGTCACTTCTGACATCAGTACGTCTGTTGGAGACGTCCTTCACATAACTATTTGGAAAGCCATAGTTTCTGGTCTAGAGGAACTACGTTACTTACATATCGAAGGGGAAGCAATCACAGCAATTGTATTTTCCAGGGCAATCAACTTTTACATTGAAACCAGCCCTTGAAAACATACAGAGAAATCAGAGAATGTCTTACTACAATTCACTCTACCTTTTATGCTGGATAAAAGAACGCCTCAACACATGCTGAATTCTGAGGGTTGAATGTGTGTGAATACCGCCAAACGATTAGCTTGTTGGGAAGACACAGTTTCTTTTGGGTGGAAAACTAGAATACATACATATATAAGGGGAGGTGTTCATTGTAACTCAGTTTAAGAGTGAAAATTATGTGAACTTTATACAGGCACTAAGAAACCATACAAGAAACCAGAGTAAGACTTTCTACTGCAATCCATTTCTTTTATGCTAGATTAACGAACGTTTACCCACAGCTAATTTCTGAGGGTTGAATGTGTGTGAAAGCAAACAATTACCTCTTTTGTCAGGAAAACACAACCTCTCTTGTGTGGGGAATCACAAAACATATATATAAGGGGAGGACTAGCTACAATTCGTTTTTACAGTGAAAATTTCATAAACTTCAAAAAGGCACAAGGAAACATACTGAGAAATCAGACTGTTTCTACTGTTCCCCACTCGTTTAATGTTAGATGAACGAACGCATCTCCACATGATCAATTCTGAGAGTTGAATGTATGTGAAAGACGACAATAATTTCACTTCATGGAACATAATGTATCTTTCGACTGGTGAAACACACTATATAAATATATATGGGAAGGTACTTGCTAAAACAATGTTTTACAGGGGAAAAAGAATGAAATTGAAACAGGCACTAGGAAACATACTGAGAAATCAGAGTGTTTGAATTGCTCCACATTACACTAATGCTACATGAACTATAGCCTCTGAACATGATCAAATCTGAGAGATGAATATTTGTGAAACACTAAAATAACTACAATAAAAAAGCTTGTTCGGAACACACAGTTGACTTTGATCTACAGATAGATATACGGGGAGGTACAAGCTTCAACTCAGTTTAAAACAAAATGTCATAAATTTCAAACGGGCACTAGGAAACATACTGAGAAACTAGAGAAAGTGTTATTATTGCAACCCATTCATTTAAGTCAAATGAACGAAAGTTTATACATGACCAAAATTTTGAGAGTTAACTGTGTGTGAAAGCAGTTAATCACCTAGATTATGAAAAACACAGAGATTCTTTTCAGTGGGAAACAACAGGACATACATATATACGTGGAGGTACTAGCTCCAACTCGGTTTTACAGAGAAAACGGCTGGAACTTCAAAACGGCACACAGAAACAGAATGAGAAACCAGAGTAAGGGTTTCCAATGCAACACGATCCCTTTGTGCAAGATGAACGAACGTCTCTCCACATGTTCAGTTCTGAGAGATAAGTGTGTGTGAAAGCAATCCTTCACTAAGCTCGTTAGGAACAAAAAGTTTATTATCACTTGCAAACACCACTACATACATATATATGGGGAGGTAAACTCTACAATTCGGTTTTACAGTGAAACGTACAGGAAATTCAATCCGGCACTAGGAAAATGACAGAGCAACCAGAGTAAGTGTTTCTACAGCAACCCGTTCCATTTGTGCTAGATGAACGAAGGTTTTTCCACATGTTCAGTTCTGAGAGATGCTTGTGTGTAAAAGCCGTACTAACGCTAGCTTGTTGGGAACACAAAGGTTCTTATCATTTGCAAACTTCAATACATACATATATATTGTGAGGTTGAAGTTCCAACTCGGTTTTACAGAGAAAACTGCAGGAAATTTAAACAGCTACTAGGAAACTGAGAAACAAGAGTAAGTGTTTCTCCTGTAAACCATTCCCTTTGTGCTAGATGAACGAACGTCTCTCCACATGCTCAGTTCTGAGACATAAGTGTGTGTGAAAGCCGATCTTCAACTAGCTTGCTGGGAACACATAGATTAGTTTCAGTTGCAAACCCCACTACATACATATATATGGGGTGGTACAAAGTCCAAATCGGTTTTACAGTGAAAAATACAGGAAATTTAAACAGGTACTGGGAAAAAGACTGAGAATCCAGAGTAAGTGTTTCTCCTGTAAACCATTCCCTTTGTGCTAGGTGAACGAACGTCACTCCACATGATCAATTTAGAGCGTTAAGTGTGTGTGAAAGCCGCCCTTCACCTAACTAGTTGGGAACCCAAAGCTTCTTTTCAGTTACAAACTCCAATACATACATATGTATGGGGAGTTACAAACTCCAACTCGGGTTTACAGTGAAAACTGCAGGAACTTCATACCGGCAAAAGGAAACAAATCTGACAAACCAGTGTAAGTGTTTACCCAGCAACGCGTTCCCTTTGTGCAAGATGAACCAACGTCTCTCCACATGCTCAGTTTAGAGAGATAAGTGTGTGTGAAAGACGTCTCTCAACTAGCTTGTTGGGAACATAAAGTTTCTTTTCAGTTTCATACTCCACTACATACATATATATGGGTAGGTACAAGTTCCAACTCCGGTCTATAGTGAGAACTACAGGAATTTCAAAACTGCACAAGGAAACACACTGAGAAACAAGAGTCTGTGTTTCCCTGCAACCCGGTCCACATGTGCTAGATGAATGAACGTGTCTCCACATGCTCAGTTCCAGGAGATAAGTGTGTCTGAAAGACGTTCTTCACCTAGCTTGTTGGGAACACAAAATTATATTTAAGTTGCAAACTCCACTACATACATATATATGGGGAGGTATAAGCTCCAACTCGGTTTTACAGTGAAAACTGCAGGAACTTCAAACCGGCACTAGAAATCAGCCTGAGAAACCAGAGTAAGTGTTTCCTCTGCAACCCGTTCCCTTTGTGCAAGATGAACGAACGTCTCTTCACATGCTCAATTCTGAGAGATAATTGTGTGTGAAAATCATTCTTCATATAGTTTGTTGGGAACAAATAGATTCTTTCCAATTTGAAATTCCAATGCATAAATATATATGTGTGGTTCAAGCTCCAACTCGGTTTTATAGTGAAAAGTACAGGAACTTCAAACCGGCAAAAGGAAACAAAACTGACAAACCAGGGAAAGTGTTTACACTGCAATGCGTTCCCTTTGTGCGAGATGAACCAATGTCTCTCCACATGCTCAGTTTAGAGAGATAAGTGTGTGTGAAAGACGTCTCTCAACTAGCTTGTTGGGAACAAAAAAATTTCTTATCTTTTGTAAACACCACTACATACATATATATGGGGATGTACACTCTCCAACTCTGTGCTACAGTGAAACTTACAGGAAATTCAATACGGCTCTAGGAAACTGACTAAGAAACCAGAGAAAGTATTTTTACTGCAACCCATTCCATTTGTGCTAGATGAACGAAAGTTTTTGACACGGTCAGTTCTGAGTGATGCGTGCGTGTGAAAGCCGTCCTAAACCTAGCTTGTTGGGAGCACAAAGTTTCTTTTCAGTTGCAAACTCCACTACATACATATATATGGGGTGGTTAAAGTTCCAACGCGATTTTACAGTGAAAAATGATGGAACTTGTAACCGGCACTAGGAAATAGACTGAGAAAGCAGAGTAAGTGTTTCTATTGCAACACGTTCCCTTTGTGCTAGATGAACGAATGTCTCTCCACATTCTCATTTCTGATAGATAAGTGCGTGAGAAAGCCTTCCTTCACCTAGCTAGTTTCAAACACAAAGTTTCTTTCCAGTTGCCAACTCCAAACATGCATATACAAGGGTAGGTAGAAGTTCCAGATCGGTTTACAGTGAAAACTACAGGAACTTCAAACCGGCAATAAGAAACAGCCCGAGAAACCAGCGTAAATGTTTCTCCTGCAACCCGTTCCCTTTGTGCTGGATAAAGGAACGTCTCTCCACATGCTCAGTTCTGAGAGAGAAGTGTGTGTGAAAGCCTTCCTTCTCCTAGCTATTTGGAAACACAGAGATTCTTTACAGTTGCAAACTCCACTAAATAAATATATAAGGGGATGTACAATCTCGAACACGCTTTTACACTGAAAAGTGCAGGAAATTCAAACCGGTACTTGGAAACATTCTGAGAAAACAGAGTAAGTGTTTCTCCTGAAAACCGTTCCGTTTGAGCTAGATGAACGAACGTCTCTCCACATGCTCAGTTCTGAGAGATAAGTGTGTGTGAAAGCCGTCCTTCACCTAGCTTCTTGGGAACACCAAGTTTCTTTTCAATTGCAAAGTACACTACATACATATTTATAGAGAAGTGGTAGCTCAAACACGGATTTACAGTGAAAACTGCAGGAACTTCAAACAGGCACTAGGAAACAGACTGAGAAACCAGAGTAAGTGTTTCTCCTGCAACCTGTTCACTTTGTGCTACATGAACGAAAGTCTGTCCACAAGTTCAGGTATGAGAGAAAAGTGTGTGTGAAAGCCGTCCTTCACCTAACTTGTTTGGAACACAAAGTTTCTTTTCAGGTGCAAACTCGATACATACATTTATAATGGAATGTACAAGTTCAAGCTCGGTTTTATAGCGAAAAATGTAGGAAAATCGCACCGGTACTAGGAAACAGCCTGAGAAACCAGAGTAAGTGTTTCTCTTGCAACCCGTTCCCTCTGTGCAATATGAACGAACTTCTGTCCACATGCTCATTTCTGAGAGATAATTGTGTGTGAAAGCCATACTTCACCTAGCTTTGTGGGAACACAAAGATTCTTTTCAGTTGCAACCTCCACTATTTACATATATATGGGGAGGTACAAGCTCCAACTCGTTTTTACGGTGAAAAATGCAGGTTCACCTAGCCGGCACTAGGAAACCGACTGAGAATCCAGAGACATTGTTTGAACTGCAAACATTTCCATTTGTACTAGATTAATGAACGTGTCTCCACATGATCAGTTCTGAGAGATAAATGTGTGTGAAAGCTTTCCTTCACCTAGGTTGTTGGGAACACATAGATTCTTTTCAGTTGCAAACTCCACTCCATACATATATATGGGGAGGTAAAATTCCAACTCGGTTTTACAGTGAAAACTGCAGGAACTTCAAAACGGCACTAGGAATTAGACTGAGTAACCATAGTAAGTGCTTAACTGCAACCCGTTCCTTTGTGCTACATGAATGAACGTCTGTCTACATGCTTAGTTCTGAGAGATAATTGTGTGTGAAAGCCGTCCTTCACCTAGCTTGTTGGGATCACAAAGATTCTTCCAGTTGCAAACCCCGCTACATACATATATATGGGTAGGTACAAGTTGAACTAGGTTTTACACTGAAAACTGCAGGAACTTCAAATCGGCCCTATGATATAGACTGAAAAACCAGAGTAATTGTTTCTCCTACAATCCTGTCTCTTTGTGCCAAATGAAATGACATCTCTCCCCATGCGCATTTCTGAGAGATAAGTGTGTGTGAAAGCCGTCCTTCACCTAGCTTGTTGGGAAAACCAGCTTTCTTTTCGGTTGAAAGCTACACATGTGGAGAGACTTTCTTTCATGTAGCACAATGGAAACGTGTTTCTGGAGGAACCCTCACCCTTTTTTCTCAGTCTGTTTCTTAGTGCCGTTTTTAATTTCCTGCAATTTTCAGTGTAAAACTGATTTGGAGCTTGTACCTCCCCATATATATATTTGTACTGTAGTTTCCAGCTGAAAAGCATCTTTGCATTCCCAAAAAGGTGGGTGATTGTTGATTTTCACACACACTTCTCTCTAATAATTGAGCATGTGTAGTGTCTTTCGTGTATCTAGCATTAAGTGGATGGGTGGCATTTATAACACTTACTCTTGTTTCTCATTATATTTCCTAGAGCCACTTAGACGTTCATGCATTTTTCACTGTTACGTCGAGTTTGAGCTATTACCTCCCAGTATATATGTATATATTTTTTTCAGTAGAAAAAAACTATGTGTTCACAACAAGCTAGGTGATTCACGGATTTCACACAAACTTTATTCTCAGAGTTCAGCATGTGGACAGACGTCCATTCATCTAGCAGAAAGTGAATGGGTTGCAGTAGGTACACTTACTCTGGTTTCTCAGTATGTTTTTTGTGTCTGTTTGAAGTTCATGCAATTTTCACTGTACAACCGTGTTGAGCTATTACCCCCATATATATGTATGTAGATTGTTTTCTCACTGAATGAAACTCTGTGTTCCCTTCAAGCTTGTTTATTGATGGCTTCCACACAGTCTTAACTCTCAGTACTGAGCAAATTGAGAGACGTTTGTTCTTATAGCATAAAGAGAATAGGTACCACTAGAATCTCATACTCTGTTTTCACAGTATTTTTAATATTTTCGGTTTGAACTTCATGATGTTTTCACTGTAAAACCTAGTTGGAAACTGTACCTGCCGATGCATATTTATGTAGTGTGTTCCTCACTGTAAACAAACCATGTAATCCCGAGAAGATTTGTGATTTTCGGCTTTCACACACATTCAGTTTTTGAAACTGAGTATATGAGGATGGATTCGTTCATCTACCTAAACAGAATGGATTGCTGTAGATACACTTACTGTGGGGTCTGATTATGTTTCCTAATTCCGGTTTGAAATTGATGCATTTTTCTCTGTAAAACCGAGTTGGAGCTAGTACCATCCCATATATATATATATACAGTGTAGTTTCCTGCTCAATAAAACTTTGTTTTCCCAACAAGCTAGGTAACTGATGGCTTTTACACTGACCTAAATCTCAGAATTTAGCATGTGGAGAGATTTTCGTTCATCTAACCTAAAAGGAATGGTTTGCAATAGAAACGCTAACTTGGGTTCTCAGTAGGTTTCCTAGTGCCTGTTTGAATTTCATGCAGTTTTCACTGTAAACCGAGTTGGAAATATTACCTCCCCATATATATTTATATAGTATAGTTTTCCAGTGTAAAGAAAGTGTGTGTTCCAAACAAGCTAGCTGGTTGACGGCTTTCACACACACTTAACTCTCAGAATTGAGCATGAGGTGAGACTTTTTTCATCTAACATGAAGGGAATGTGTTGCAGTTGTAACATTTACTCTGGTTTCTCTGTATGTTTTCTAGTGCCGTTTTGATGTTGATACACTTTTCACTTTAGACACGAGTTGGAGCTTGTACCTCCCTATATATATGTATATAGAGTAGTTTCCCACTGAAAAGATTCTGTGTGTTCCCAAGGTGCTAGGTGATTGACGGCTTTCACACACAATTAATTCTCAGAGTTGAGCATGTGGAGAGACGTTCGTTCTTTTAGCAAAAAGACAATGGTTTGCAGTAGAAAGATCTTCCCTGGTTTCTCAGAATGTTTCCCAGTGTCCGTTTAAAGTTCGTGTATTTTTCAGTGTAAAACCGATTTGGAGGTAGTATCCCCATATATATATATGTAGTGTTTTTCTGCACTCTTAAGAAACTATGTTTTCCCTTCAAGCTAAGTGATGTTTTACATTTGCAAAAATTCATCCCTCATAACTGAGCATGTGTAGAGGCTTTCGTTCAATTAGGATGAAGGGAATTCTTTGCAGTTGAAACTCTTACACTGGTTTCTCAGTCTGTTTCCTAGTGCCGGTTTGAAGTTCTTGCAGTTTTCACTGTAAAACCGTGTTGGGGCTAGTTCCTCCCCATATAAAATTGTGTCATGCATTTTCCCCATGAAAAAAATTGTTTTTCCCCAACAAGCTAGGTGATTGATGTCTTTCACACTCACTCTCAGAATTGAGCATGTTAAGATATGTTCTTTCATCTTGCATAAAGAGAAGAGGTAGCACTTGAAATAATTACTCTGGTTTCTCAGTATGTTTCCTAGTGGCGGTTTGAAATTCATGCAGTTTTCAGTGTAAAAATGACTTGGAGCAATTACCTTCCAATATAGATGTATACAGTGCATTTCCCCACTGAAAGGAAACTATGTTTTCCATACAAGCTTAGTTATAGTTTACATTCGCACATATTCAATACTCAGAACTGAGCATGTGGGGGAGAGACGTTCTTTCAACTAGCATAAAGGGAATGATTTGCAGTAGAAACACTTACACTGTTTTCTCAGTATGTTTCCTATTTCGGGTTTGCAGTTCATGCAGTTTTCACTGTAAAACCGAGTTGGAATTAGTACCTCCCCATATATAGTTATTTAGTGTTGTTTCCCACTGAAAAGAATTTGTGTGTTCCCAAAAAGTTAGCTTACTAACGGGTTTCACACTCATTTAACTCTCAGAATTGAGCATGTGTAGAGACGTTCATTCATATAGCATAAAGGGAATAGTTAGCAATTGAAACATTTACTCTGATTTCTCAGTATATTAACTAGTGCCGGTCTGATCTTCATGCATTTTCCACTTATGAACCGACTTAGAACTAGTACCTCCTCATTTATACATATGTAGTGTATTTCCCCAATCAAAAGTAACTGTGTGTTCCCTACAAGCTAAGTGATAGAAGGCTCTTGCACAGAGTCATCTCTCAGAACTGAGCATGGGGTGAAGCGTTAGTTCATCTAGGATGAAGGGAATGGGTTGCAGTTGAAACACTTATCTGGTTTCTCAGTTATGTTTCCTAGTGCCGGTTTGAAGTTCATTCAGTTTTCACTGTAAAATCGACTTGGGTCTAGTACCTCCCCGTATATATGTATGTAGTTAGTTTGGCACTCAAAGAAACTGTGTTCCGTACAAGCTAAGTGATTGATCATATTCGCTAGCATTAAACTCAGAAAAGAGCATGTGGACAGGCTTTCGTTTGTCTAGCATAAAGGGAATGGGTTGCACTAGAAATAATTACTCTTGTTTCTTAGTATGTTTCCTAGTGTCGGTAAATTTGCTGCAGGTTTCACGGTAAAACAGTGTAAGAGCTAGTACCTCTCCATATATATGAATGTATTGTAGTTTTCCACTCAAAAGAATATGTTTGTTTCCAACAAGCTAGGTGATTGTCGGCTTTCACACACACTTAACTCTCAGAATTGAGCATGTGGAGTCTGGTTCCTTCATCTAGCATAAAGGGAATGATTTGCAGTAGAAACACTTACTCTGTTTTCTCAGTATGTTTCCTATTTCGGGTTTGAAGTTCATGCAGTTTTCACTGTAAAATCGACTTGGAGCTAGTACTTCCCCATATATATATGTATGTAGTGTAATTCCCCAGTCAAAAGAAACTGTGTGTTCCCTACAAGACTAGTGATAGATGATTTCACACACATTCAACTCTCAGAACTAAGCCTGTGGAGAGCCGTTCGTTCATCTAGGATGAAGGGAATGAGTTGCCATATAAACATTTACTATGGTTTCTCAGTATGTTTCCTCGTGCCGGTTTGAATTTCATGCATTTTTCACTGTAAAACAGAGTTGGAGCTTGTACCTCCCCATATATATTTATATAGTGTTATTCCCAACTCAAAAGAAACTGTGTTCCCAAAAAGCTAGGTGATTGACGGCTTTCACACACACTTAAGTCTCAGAATAGAGCATTTTAAGATACGTTCATTCATCTAGCATAAAGGGAATGGGTTGCATTAGAAACACTTACTCTGGTTTCTCAGTTTCGTTCCTAGTGCTGGTTTGAATTTCATACAGTTTTCACTGTAAAGTCGACTTGGAAATATTACCTCCTATATATATGTATGTATTGTTTTTCCCCACTCAAAAGAAACTGTGTGTTCCCTACAAGCTAACTGATTGATGGCTTTTGCACACATTCAACTCTCAGAACTGAGCATGGAGAGAGGCGTTCATTCATCTAGGATGAGGGCAATGGGTTGCAGTAGAAACACTTAGTCTGGTTTCTCATTATTTTTCCTAGGTCCGGTTTGAATTTCATGCAATTTCCTCTGTAAAACCAGGTTGGTGCTAGTATCTCACCATATAGATATCGTGTAGTTTACAATAGAAAAGAAACTGTATTTTCCCAACAAGCTAGTTGTTTGATGCCTTTCACACACATTCAAATCTCAGAATTGAACATGTGTAGAGGCGTTCGTTGATGTAGCATAAATGGATTTTGTAACTTTAGAAACACTTACTGCGATTTGTAAGTATGTTTTCTAGTGCCGGTTTGAAGTTCATGCAGTTTTCAATGTAAAACCGTGTTGGAGCTACTACCTATCCATATATATATATATGTAGTTTAGTTCCAAACTCTAAAGAAACTGTGTGTTCACATCAAGATACGTCATTGACCGATGACACGCACATTCAACTCTCAGAATTGAGCATGTGGAGACGCGTTCATTAATGTAGCATAAAGGGATTGAGGAGCCATAGAAACACTTAATGTGATTTCTCAGTATGCTTCTTAGTGTCAGTTTCAAGTACAGGCACTTTTCTCTGTAAAACCGAGTTGGAGCTAGTACCTCCCCATATATATTTATGTCATGTATTTTCCCACTGATAAGAAACTGTGTGTTCCCAACAAGCTAGGTGATTGACGGCTTTCACACACAACTATCAGAATTGAGCATGTGGAGAGGCGTTCGTTCATCTAGCATAAATGGAACTTGAAAGCAATTATAATGATCTATGTTGGTAGGAAAACAGTAAAGGGAGCATTAATTTAGAGCCTGTATAGTTATGGTCAGCATATATGACAGAATTTAGTTTTCAGCAGAAGATTTCTTTATTTTAATGTTCAGAAAACTTAATTCTTTCCTGTACCTGGATATAGATAGTGAATGTTTTGAAGTCTTTGAGCAACTGCTTTAAACCAGAATTCTTACTTTGCTTTTGGTCTTTAACCTAAGAGAATATCCAGAATTCCAGTGGCAGTTCAAAAGCAAGGGCCTGAACCTTGCCTATTACTTGTTTAAAGTACAGTAAGAATAACTGTAAACTAGGGTACTGTGGATAACTGAAGGGCTGCTTGGATATGTTATATGTAAGTTATATTTTCAAAAATTATTAATAACATGAAAATCAATCAACCTTGGTGATCTATTTGGTATAATTTAATCTTTAATAATGTAGATTTTGATAGCCCTTTTATTTATGTAACTTATGAAAATAAGTTGGCTTTATATAACTACTATCTAGATAAATGATTAAATTTTTGGGGTTTTTTTATCATTTGCTTCTTAAAAATAGGATATTAATTACACAATATGTATTTTCCTTCAAGTTCATACTTTTTTCCCTAAACTATCTTGACTTGTTTAGATAAGTTAATCCATAGTCTGATTTTAAAAACTCAGTATGTTCTTCTGTCTGTTGCTTTATTAGAGAGTAAGAATTCCTTATTATTTTTAATAAAATATAATTGCAGGAAACTATACTGGGATTCTTTCACTCACAGAGTCAAGCAATGATTCCTGTTTTGTTAGATCAGGTGTCTAAGCCTCTCAACTTCCAAAAGATTACATGGACAAAGTTAAAAACGCCATAAATGATCGACTAAGAAAGTTTATTGTGTTCCTTGATTAAAAGTATAAATATGGATCACCCTTAAATTCGGATGTAAAGCTATTATGAATTACATGAGTCTTCTCCAAAATTCTTTTTTTAAAACATTTTTTATTGATTTATAATCATTTTACAATGTTGTGTCAAATTCCAGTGTTCAGCACAATTTTTCAGTCATTCATGGATATATACACACTCATTATCACATTTTTTTCTCTGTGAGTTATCATAACATTTTGTGTATATTTTCCTGCAAAACTCTTCAATTTGGGCTTTAAACCCTCCAATAAAATACTGGTGTGAAGGAAGAAGAAAGTCGAGAAATGATTCAATCCAAATTCTATGGGAATAAACAAAGCTAAATGTTTCATTTTTTGAAGCAAAACAGATATATTTTCTGCACCATATGATTTTAATAGTATTCATCTGCACATACGGTTTAGACACCATGAGACCATAAGCCAACAAACAAGATGTCAGGTAAAGCAAGAAAAAAAACTGATGGAATTTTCTACTGCAAAATTTCCCCTAACTCGAACTGTAATAGAGAACAAACCTGATGCCACATTGGATCTGTTCCTTTAGTTTGAAGCACTGTGCCCTGTTTTCCAGGCTTAATCTTGCTGGCTCTGCACCTTTTGTAAAACAACTTTAGCCTTTAGCCTAAAACCTACAGGAAAGCCAATTCTCGGGGCTCTGACTTTTAATGATGTTAGCACTTCTGCACTTATGCACGGATGGCAATTTGTAAAATAGAGAATAACCTTTGTTTTGTTGGAGGTTTACAGGGACACCACATCCTGACCCACATGGATGACTGCAAGAACAAAGAATGCCTGCAGCAAGAAGTTTGCACAGCCAACCACACCCCCTCCCCTTTTCAGCTTAAAAGGGGCCTGAATTCTGACTTGGGCAAGATGATTCTCCAGGACATTAGTCCCCCATTTTCTTGGTCTGCCAGCTTTCTGAATAAAGTTACTATACCTTGCTCCAAAACATTGTCTCCTGATTTATTTTTTATCACTGTTGTGCAGCGAGCAGAACAACTTTGGCCTCGGTAACAGACTCAGCTTTGCCATTCCGTCTGATGTGAAATCTTTCTGGGTGTACACGTGCTTGCCTGGTGGTGGTGTTGTTGGTGGTGGTGGTGGTAGGCAAAATTATTTCACTTCTCCTGATTTCAAAAGGCAAAAATTTCCTGCTATTTAAATCAACTCTAGACTTTTACAGAATCACCTGCAGATGTGCTTCTGGAAGCTAGAAAAATTCCAACAATGAAAATACTTGTATTGTCTCCAGACAAGATAATTTTCCTCAAAACTGAGTAGCTGTGAGACACACTTCAGGAGTACAGATAGATGCAGTGTGTTTCATTTCCCATGTTGTTCCAACACAATTTTCCAGTTATATCAAAATAAATTAAAATCGGTCTTCAATACCAGATGCTCTGGCATGATACAACAATGCCAATTCCACTTATTTATTGAGCCAGAGCAGCTTTAGAGTAAATGATTTTATACCAAACTCCTGCTTGATGTCCTGTCTTCTCCCTTGTGGCCAATTCCTCCTTCTTTCTTCCTACAAGTTCTCCTGTTATGGTAAGTTAGCCCTTACTGTGCACATTCAATTGGGAAGGCACAAATTAAATATGTGAGGGGATGACATGCATATTTAATTCTTACTTATACATAAATACAAACGCACAGGACCTGTGTCTTGGAAGGCGTCACTTCCTAATGTGGGCAAGAGGATTGTCTATAGTTCAATCAATGATCTAAAAGCAGTTTTGTAGGATATAATGAAGCAATGCCTGAGTTATAAGACAGAACAACCCCTGGATATGAATCAGTGGCACCAATCAGTGGGGGCACATGTGTGCACACACACACCCATGCACACGGAGCAGCCTTGGAGACACTCCATCTGTGCTGATGGAGCAAAGTCATACTGGGGAGATGAGGAAAAAGTGCCTAATACAATCAAACCACGACACCAGAGGAATGGGTAATAGGAGTCAATTGAATTTTCTGATTAGCTGAAGGTCAAACAAAAACACTTTTAGTTTCAAACATCATTACTAAAAATTTCCCTAAAGCACAGGAGCCTGTTTTCCTGCCTTGCTTAGTGTCATATGCCATATTAAACATGACAAATTCATGCTTCTCTGACTGTGGATCGGGAAAGGCCTTGCTGTCCTATTCTGAATATTAGTCTATGTTTTGCAGCACAGTGGATACTGAAAATGGGGCAACTTGAGTGAATGGGAATGGACATAACCTAGCAGTCACTGACTGTGTGTGATTTGCCAACTTTCTCCAAAAAGTAATGGTAGCAAGCAAATCAGATAAATTCAGGGCTCTTGGGGTGGGGAGTCTGGTGGGCTGACAGCTGGGTGGTCTCAGACAGCTGTTTTACTGTGTAAAATAGTGACTATGATCCACAGTGACACATTGTCAAATTCTTGTGCCTGTAGCTGTGATACCTGGCCAAGTCTGTGAAGCCAATTTTATCAATGGTGAATAATGAAGATAACTAACATTCCCTTTCCCTGAGGACCATCTTATGTGACATCCATTCATTGACTCACTGAGTTCCCTAAGCACACTTTTTGCTGCATAACAGTCTTAAAAAATGAAGCAGGGATAAAATGAAGCTCTGAAGTGTTGAAGCCTTGCCCGAAATCATGCAGATGGGAAGACGCCGTGCTGGGAGCTAAGCTCGGGCCAGACTACAGAACCTGAAGGGCCCAGCAAGTCCCCTCACCCAGGAACCTGGCCCACAGCCACTTCCAGGCCCTGTTCTGTTTCTATGAGTGCTCATGGGAAAGTGCCAGGGACTTAGCGTAAATATGACTTGATTAAGTTATTCAAACTGGGATAGCCTTTTGTTGGGGACTGTAACCTGGGAGTGAAACTGGCAGTGAAGTAACGGAGGAAACAGCCCTGGTTGTAAGAATATTTCTAGAGAAGAAGGTTCCCTGATGGGCTGGCATGGGAATCGCTGTGGTTGTGAGCCCCCCGTTGCCCTGTGGAGGTGTGGGCAGGGAAGGAGAGAGGCTGTTCAGACTGGTCATAGTCATTACAGTTTGTAAACAGCTGAGTTCTGTTTCCTCACAGCTCAGACACATGCAGGACATGAGGATGCTTAGCTAATGACCAACAGTGGGTAGCAAAGGCCAAGAGTGCGGTGGGGAGGAGAGATGGGACCACCTTCTGGAAGAACTTCTGCCCCAGGGGTCCAGGAATGTAATTAATGTTTGGGGATGCACAAAGGGTTTGTATGGCCTCATCAGGTAGTTCCTACTTTAAACTGATAGTCTGGAATATACGGTAAAATACGGTGGAATGACTGCTCTTATTTTAGTTTCTACAAACTCTTAAACGGATGGATTTCTATCTCCATTATACAAGCACTGCTGGGTAACCTTTAGAGCCATGTGAGGATCAAACGAGTGAATACTTATTAATATTATTATCATGCTTCTACTGAATTAACACTTCAGCAACAGTATAATGGCCATGCTTCTTAACAACTGCCTCTGTAAGATCTCTTGTAAGTCACAAATAATAATTATAAAGAAAATATATTAAAATAATAACAATTACATTTACAACAAATATGTTGTTTATAACGATGATAGTGTTAGCATCTCCCTCTCATATTAAACAATACCCAACACTGGATTCCTTAGGAAGCAATGCCAATACACGTTTGGACTTTTCAAAGTCTTCAGCCCATGAAGCCATTTTACTCACATTGGTTCACCACAGCCAGAATTGCTGTTCCTTGTATGGTGGGCTGCCACGCTGTGATGTCCTGGGCTTTTTCTGGCACCATGCGTCTATACTGGGTAGTCAAGTTTCCACATACCCACTCTGATTTGCAATATATTGTTCTCCAGAGCCAACAGAGGGGCCAATGGAAAGAGGCCACAGATAAGGTGGTGAACCCAAACTGAATACCTGTTGAAGGAATGGACACACAACATGGAGTGGTGGATGGATGGAAGGACAACAACAATTCCTCTACTCCAGTAAAGAGAGAGGGGCAAATGGTGAACTAAATCCCAATGAGAAAAGACATTCATGGTAATAATAATGTTCAACAGTGAAAGAATCCAAACAAAAGGCAAATAAAAAATCTCTCGGAAGAAGACTCATTACAACCTGTTTCTTTCACGTATATACCCTTAGTAGGAATAACATACTTAAAAATCTTCAACCAACCATAGTTGTTTGCTCGTAATAAACTTGGGAATCTTGAAGCATATTATTCACTCTCAGTGTTGAAATAATACAATCTTGGAAGATGATTTGTCATTGAGGATTAAGAAAAAGAATATTGTGGTTGTATATAAGAATTTAAATAGGAATAAGGAATGTACTTTTGGGAAAGCTCTGCATAGAGAATGTTGGAGGAAATGCACTGAAAACAGGCAAGTGAGCAAGCTCCCTTGAGTCTGGGAAGGTGAGTGCAGCACATTCAGAGTGTCTATGAAGTTATTACAAGTCACAGAAAGGTATGCAATTAAAGTGTCTTCCAAAGCAAAATATCCTTCTGCATGAATTTTTATCTTGATATTTCTATGGTCTGTGTGGTCACAGGAAGTCAAACCTATGGTGGTGGCTTAGAAGTTCTTTTCTCTCTGCCTGTAGTTTACTGGGCAGTGCTACAGATGGGGCAGCAGAGATCTGCATAAGCTCTTCCATGGGGTGGGGGAGCAGTTAGAAATGATAAGGCCAGAGATCTATAAGACTTTTAGACCCTAACTGACAGACTTTTAATTAAACTAGCACAGGTATGTAACTAAGACAGTGGATGAGAGGCAAGTTTGTAGTCCCTTTAGTGTTACTGCTCAGTCAAGGGATAGGGACCACTCTGGCCAGGAACGGCAAGACCGTGGATGGGGTGGATGGGTAGGAGGAGCTGACATTTGCTTCTGACCTGAGAGGCAGGGGTGTGTTGCAGAAAAGCCGACAGTGCTGGAAAGATGCCTCATGTCCACAGCCCAAAAGGAGCTGTCATATTCAGGGAGGTCAGAGAGCAAGAACCAGAGTTAGTGACGCCAGAGTGTCAGCAACGTGGCAGCAGTGATGTCAGTATCTGTGTCCAAAACCCACCTAACCCTACATGAACTCATCTGCCTACAGGGGGCAGGTTAGTAGCAGAAATGTGGGGAGTGGGTGCAGCCACTGGCAAATTGGCAAGTGGACATCCTAATGAAAAGCACTGCTCACAGTCACCATATTGGAAAGAGAGCCCCCACACTGTCAGATCCCCTTCTTATTCAAGACAAACTAGAAATTAAGACTTCATTAGCAATCATCCCAGTTCAAATCCAGAAAAGATATCATTTATAATGACAACAAAGGCACAGGCTATTCAGAAATAAATTAATGAAAAATGTTAAAATGATTCTGATAAATGACTTTAAAAAAGAAAAAAATGATGATTGAATGAACAGTAGAATGCACCACCCTCTTCAGTTGACAGATTCAAATTTGGGGAACATAAAACATTTTTTCTCCAAAATCAATCTAGTATCTGAATGCAAATTTAGTTAATAATCCCGAATGGATTTAAGAAAAAATTCTGAAAGGTGATCCTAAATTTCTTCCAGAAATATACACAAATGTACAAATAAAATAATGAGGAGGGATGTTTGAAATTGTAGTATTAGGGACATTCTGGAAAAGGATAAAATAGGACCAACTGTAGGAGATATTAATCTATGGTCATGGAAACAGTATAGAAATAGTGCACTGAGAGTATGAATGAAATAGAATACATTTCAAGAATAGACGTGGATATTTAAGAGATTTTAGTAATATTATAAAACTGACACTTAAAATCAGTGGATTCAAGTACTGGTGTAATTTGCTAAATCATTAGAAGGCCTGGTACATTGTCCTCACTTTTGACATTAAAATAAATTCCAGATAATTTTTTAATTAAAAAATAAAACACTAGAAATAACCCAACATGATTTAATCTATTCAGATATTCAAGCGAGAAGAACTTTCTAAAAAGCTTTTGGAACAAAGACCAACAAGAGCAAAGGCCTAGCAACTCAGCAAGGCCAGAAACGCCCCCTGTAAAACAAAACTGACCCTCGCCCAACCCTCTCTCACGGCCCTGTATTGCTCTCTGATACTTTCTATACTCTCTTCTTCCATTTAAAGTCCAGTTTCTTGGAGAAGTGCCTGCGCTGATGACTCCTCCAGGGCTCAGAGCCCTGCATCCCCCACGGCCCTCACCGCGGCACTGAGACAGGAGTTGCACTGCCGGTGGCTGCGTGTTTCAAACCAGTGGGCATTTTCAGCTCCTGTTTATTTGATTACCAGGTAGCTTTTGCCATGGACAAATATTTTCCTCTCAGTGGAATATTTTCCCCCCTTAATTTTTGTTTTACTTAAATAAATTTTAAAAGCCCAGGCAGAAAGGTGTGTGTGCACATATGCACATACTCAGATACAAACAGATCTGTTTTATAAAGGCTACCTAAGTGTAGTCCTCCTCCACCTTTTCCTCAGTTTAGACAATTAAAGGTGGGCTTTAGCCCTTGTTTTTTTGCCCCACACACCACTCTTTCTCACTATACTCCTTTTAGTCAGTGTTCAAATCCCTCTTTAGCAAGGTTACAGCCTTCTCTGTGTTGCCTCATCTAGTTTTCTCTCAACTGCTCTGCTATTCTTCTCTCTCTTGGTGGATTTCTCTCCTCCCATTTGCCATGTACATGGCACTTTCCCCAGGGCCTCGTCTTCAGTCCTCTGCCGGGTAGGACTGAATCGCCCCCACGGCCTCACCCACAGCTCCTCTGAGTTCCTGACTGGTGAATCCAGCTTAACAATGGACATCACCCCTCAGATGTCCTGTAGACACTTCGCACTGAAAATGCCACACACAGAACCATCTCCTCGAAACCAGCTCCTCCCCTTACACTCCCCCTGCAGATCCGCTCCACGGATGGGTCACTGGAAAGTCACCCTAGCATCTCTGTGGCCTGCCGCCCCAGCCCTGCAGTCCCCCCTGCAGCAGTCACCACTTCTGCCGCCCATGTCTCTCTCCTTCTGCCCAAGGCCTCTCTGCAGGCGTGTGCCACTTGTTGTCTGGGTTACCTGGGGTGGTCCCCGAAAAATCCTTTCCCCCCAAAATATGGGCCTCCCCCAAAAAATAGTATCTTCCATTCTGCTTCCAGAATAACCAGATATTCTGCAACATAAACATTATGCAATTTTCTTACTTACAAATATTCCAATATATCCCTGTTTCCTTAAGGATACATTGAAGTATAAGCACACAAGGCCCATTGTGACAGAGGCCTTCTGCACCTGATATTCCCACCTATGGATCCTTTGTTCTAGCCCTACTTGTTGTTCTTCAGTCTGGCCAAGCCGCTTCATGCCATGTACTCTTATATGTCTCTTCCTCTCTGCATGAAGTGTCCACTCCCTCTACCACAAAATAGAGAGCTAAATTCCTTTCACCTTTCAGGATTCAGTTCAAATATTTCCAGCTCTAGGAAGTCCAATTTGTGCTCACCTGTTTAGCAATCCATCAACTACTCGCCATGCCTCGCCTGGCCTGGGGAGTGCAGACACCACGTCTTACCTGTCTTGGTCTCCCCAGCAGTTGATACAGTGTTTGGCATAGCAGTGCTCAATGTCTGTTGGTTGGGTAAATAAATGAATCAGTAAAGAGATGAGAGGTCTACAATTCCCCCCAGTTACTCAGCTGCCATTTTGGAAAGTTCATTCTTCGGAGTTAAGGAAATGTCAGTGCAGGTGTTGGGCAGACGGAACAGAGGTGAGGGTGTGGGGGAGACAGGCCTGGTCCTGGAGAGCGCAGGAGAGGCGTGGGTGAGATAGCACTGGAGAGAGAGGGAATGGAGGGGGCGGGTGCAAGGAGATGTTGAAGAACAACTGATATTAAATGCAGTAAATTAAATGGAGAACATAATATATGAAGGGGAAATCAAGTTAACAAAGCAAGGGTGGAAAAGGCAGTACCAGAGACGAAGAGCTCTCACTTAATCCCTCACAGCATTTCACTTATGGCACCCGCCCTCTGGGAAGGCAGCGTCAAATTCTTGAGAGACTGGTGTTTTTGCTGTGGGTGCTCTAAGTACAAAACGGTATCTTATGGCTTCCAGATTTTAAGACTGATAGATTATTTCTCTTATGTCCCATGTCTGAGTTCTCAGGCAGCAGGATCATTCGCTGGTGGGGGGAGAGCTATTGTGGTAAACAACTCAGAGTTACTCTAATAATCTCAAAGGACAGTGGGGAATTCAATAAAACAAATAAAAGAGAAATTTCACTCAGAGAAAACCATATGTCATATAGAACCTTGTGGGGGCATTGGGGGCAATGTTACCGCCACCTCATCTAACAGTTTTATGTGAGTGTGCTGAAAATCCAAGCTCAAGTCACTTAAACACGTATGAGAACCAGGGTCCAGGCTGTGGTGCTCCAGACATGGACGGGAAGATGAAAAGCCTGACTACTGCCTCTGACAGGATCAGTGCAGCCAGGGAGCACAATGCACACGGACACGATCACGCACCATCAAGACAAGAATCAAGTGCAATTCATGCCTAGAAAGGAGAGTAGAAAATCTCTAAAAAGTGGAGGGGTCCCTGCCAAGGCATGGCAAGTGTCCTTCCTGGCAGAAAAACAGATAAAAGTACTTCAGGCGAAGGAGACTAGTGTTGGTGGCTGAGAGCGAGGCCTAACGAAGCACAGGTAAAGGGCTCCAGGGTCATCTGTCACAAGCTATTCCCCTTCAGCAGCTAAGAGGCGTAACTAAAAAGGCAGGTGGGGTGTCATTAATGATCACGAGGAAAACTGGGAGGAGGAAACTGAGGTCAGGAGATCACCACCAAAGGCACTTTATTTTAGAAGAACAAAAATATTTCAAAAGCACTAGGAAATTCTATCTCCCATGAACGAAAAGAACCCAAAATAAGTTTCACTCCAGCATTGAATACAGAATAACAGACGGCCTACTTTCAGAAATGGATTGAATTATCTAATTAGTCAGGGATATTTTAGATAATACGAAAACGAATAAATCTGAACAATCTCTCTAGAATAGCTGTTACTCCACCCTGTTTTGTAGGGTAGAGTTAGGCTGAATTATTTAATTTGTATTTTAATTAGACTATAAAGTTCTAAAAGCCCTATCAATTTTTCCCAAAAGCATACAACTTTTCCTTTCATGAACTTTATTTGACTTAAGTAGAACAATAACTTTTTTCCAAGGCTTTTTTTGTGTGTGTTAAAATACCAAATGATATGCTGCCCCCAGAATGTTGTTGTTATTATTAATGCTGATAATAGCCCCAATAAGACATATTTACCATTATGACTCATTTTGGATTAACAGGTCATTGGCTTAAAGTCCTTTTGAAAATAAGAAGAATAAACGAACATAATTTCTACACCAGGGACAGAAGCTGCACCCTTAATGGCACCTGGTCACTAAACACAACAAAAGCAAAGATGAAACTCAAATCAGACACCAGATCACAAAGCATAGCTCACTGAAGATGCCACAAGGTGACCTTTCATTCACCGAGGGAACCAGATGTGTTTCTATGTATAATGTATATTTTTAAAAGCAATTATTTTATATATAGAATGTAATTTAGGAAAAAGAAAACTCCCTCTATCTGTAGACTTATAAACAGGAAGCACAAAGTGGTGCCTTTGCAGACATGAATCTGCAAGCATAAATGCGAAGCCTATTAACAAAAATCTTTTCCTGTCTCCTATGCTTAAAAAAAAAATAAAACTACTTCAAGGCAGTGGTGAGCTGAAAGGGCTCAGATACAAAACGTGCACATCATCAGCCTTCTAGCAGATAAAAGTGCGCCATGCATAATAGAAAAGATAACGTTTCCTATGGAAATCTATTTTGAGATGCAACAATTAAAAGGCAACTGAGAGCTCAAAACCAAGTTCAACCAAAGAGAAACAGAGCCCAAGCAAATGTACAGAAATGGACAAAGACATTGGAGAAGGAGGAGATCTGTGTTCTACCGATACTCCAGATCAGCAAATTCATTCTGAATTCAAGCCAGTGATGTGCCATGAGGTCACTCAAGGAATCAGGCAGAAACCATCGGCCAGAAGAAATAGGAACAATATCAAAGGTAGGTGTGAGATGTGGAAGGGGTGACCCTGTGAACCTTGCTGCCATGAGGCAGGATGCTCTTGCGGGCTTTCTGCACCGGCTGGCTGGCTCACATGACTCTGTTTAGAAGGATATCAGCCAACAGCTGTGCCACAAGGGCTACAGCCCGAGCTGAGTCATATCTAGTAACGGTTCTGAGTTCATCCTTAGACGACATGACCAGAAGGATTTGAGAATCAATGTTGGAGACGTATCTGAATGAGTATTCCATTTCATTCCTTGGCAGTAAACATTCAGCTTTGTACAAGATAAATATTGACAAAGATACACACAGGCACCCTATTTGAAAGCCTGACTGCATAATTGCATCTAATGGAGAAAAGTGGGCTCCGTGTCGGTATGCTAGGTCATTGTTTGGCTCGGTAACCGATGCTTCTGAGACCCAAAGCATATTCTAGTATAACCGACAGCACAGAAATCTCCACTGATGACTTACTCATTTCAGGGTATTCATAAAGTAACGCCAGTTTGCCCATGGGATACAGATGGTTGTACCGTTCCCATCGTGGGGTGGTCTGTTCTGCTCCCGAAACTGTGGCACCATTAGATTCATGACCCAGCTGTCAAACAGATCAAATAATAAGGCAGGATATTATCAGACCAAGGTCATAAAAGTATTCCTGACATCTCAAGCTGAACACATCATCGTCCCAAGGATTTAATTTCTTGTTTTCAGGATAAATTTCTTTTTATTGCTGCCTCCCTACCCTCAAATATTGTGAAAACTAGTCCTGACTACGTGCCTTGATTTTACCAAAATTGTAACGACTATTACTACTTTATCTCCTACCTCCTTTTCAGGTGGGCATTTTAGCTTTTAGAAGATGCCGTCCCTCATTTGTCTTTTTTACCCCCATTTCTCTGTTATTATCCACCATGGCCTTTCCAGTCTGAAAATCGTCAGAGAAAATAATTAAAAGAAAGTAATACAGGTTCTGTGAGCTGGTGATAAGTGCTGTGGAGGAAAATAAAGGAGGGCGAGGAATGTGTGCTAGGGAGGAGTGGGGATGGGACAGTGACCTTTGAATAAGGCAAAGACGGAAGCAAAGGGGTGGGCAGAGGAGGGGCAGAGGGAACAGTGATCATAGGCCTGGAGGTCCCTCAAGCTGGACAGACAGCATGGAGACTGGTGTGGGCCACAGTGAATAGGAAATAAGTGGTGGTTTTGGGGGTGGAGCCTTAGAGGCTGCCATGAGGATGTGGGCATTTTTCCCTTTGAAGGAATTGCGGAGCCCTGGAGGGTCACCGAGCAAAAAAGTGATACTCTAACGTTGGATAGAACAGGTCCAAAACCCTAATATAAGCTGAACAAATCAAGGGACAAAGAAGTGACATGTCACCTCAAATTCAGTGCAGAGCTTGAAAGAAACACAGCCTTGACTCGCAGCCCAGTGCTCTGCCCCCTTCTGAATGCTGTCCCACAGAGCTGTCTCTAAGGTTATGTTTTTTCCTCACTCAGAGGCTTGTGGGACAAAGGAATGCTTCCCCCTTTTTCAAGTGGCAATTTGTCCTGAAAGGAAATCAGAGTTGGCAGTGAAACAAGGTATGGACCTGTAGCCTACAGAGCTGTTGTCCCTGAAAGCAACAGCTGGCGCGTGGTTTACTCGTGGAGTTCAACAGAAGAGACAGAGCAACAACAGACAACTTAGCGTCTGGCTGAGCTTCGACTGACTGCACTGCACGTTTGGATGGATTTCAAATTTGGACAGTGAGGCGGCTTCTCACGAAAGGCAGGTGTATACATCATACATGCCCACACGTCTGTATGCATACACACGTAGACACACACAGAGCATATGATGTGACTTGTAAAGAGCTGCCTCTGCTTGGTTTCCCACAGCCTCTAATCTCAGCATTAACCTTTCACTGGCCATGCTCCCAGGTTTGCTTTGAGATTTCTTTGCAATGGAACATGCCCTTCGCTTCACAAACTTTCCCCACTTCTTTCAATGACATTAGGGGAACAGCAGGGAGCTCTGGGAAGTGCTGGGGATAGGGACTCGAGATAACTCTGAATCTGATTCCACAGTTCATGGCTTATTTGTTAGTTAACTTTATTTACATTCAAAATGCAATTGTTGCAGATCTCAGAAGATGATTTACACTCACTGCTATGGCAGAATGTTGCAGTTAGTAGACCCACCACTGGATCCTCTTATTCAACACGTTCTTACAATATTTCAGATATTACTGTATCACAAATGCCCATTTCTATATTTTTGATATCTGCTTTTCAGTATAATTATCTTCCTTCTTTATTCTCTAAACCTTATGCTTTTAAAACATTTTTCTGAGAAGTGTTCCATAGGCACTTTACATATGAAAAGTTGATAAAGAGATCCTGGAGATCAAAACCACATTTAAATCCTGAGATATACTCAGCTGTGTCATATACATGGCTAGGTTTAGTCTGCTTACTTTGTTACTTTGTTTAGTAATTTTTGTTTGAAACAACAAGACTACACTCAATAACTTTTAATACCCTATAGTGGAAAAGTATATGACAAGGAATATATATATATATATATATATATATATCACTATGCTGTACACCAAGAATTAACACAATATTGTAAACCAACTATACTTTCAACAGAAAAAGTTGAAATAAAATTAAGAGATGAAACTTCCACTGCCCAGGGTGCTGTCAGGATGAAACGATTCAAAGCATGCCAGGTATCAGCAACCACCCTGACACAGCAAAACCCCATGTGGGATCTTCCTTTTGAGCAGCACAGGCTAACCGGCTGTGGTCACCTGTAAATAGGGTTGAAGTCACTTAGACCCTTGGCTTGGGATCACCGTGGCCACAGGGTTGGGGGTCACTGCGGCACCTACGAGAATGATGCGGCCAGCCTGCTGCTAAAGCCTCTCCCCAGGCCGCAGACCAGAGCACTGCAGGCAGGTCTGAGGTCAGGCCGGGGGCACGCAGCTCCACAGCCACTCGGGGCCCTGCGGTGCGGGTGGCGCTGGGACCACACTCGTCCATCACCCTCCCTGGCACCCAGACTCAGGATTCTCCTGCGGGAATTTTTCTCTGCCTCATACTTCCTGTCTCAGCCTCTTGTGGAATCCGGTCCATGCCCCAGGGAAGAAGGGCTTTTACCCTCCGGGACCCAAATCCATCACAGTTTGGATCCAGAATGAAACTTCCATGTTAACTCACCTGGCGCTCCCTTCTTGTGCTGAACTGCCCTCCCCCGTCAATGGCATTAGGTAATATTAGAAGTCCCGACTTGCTTGTCCTTAGCTAAGACCCTGAGCCTCTTGCTCAGTCTTCCTGAGTGGAACCACTCATCTGTGGCAGAAAAGCTTGGGCTGTCGTCTACCCATCATTGTCAACGGTCTTTGGGTTTTCTGTTGGTTTAAGGTTCTCGTGCAGGGATATCAATTTGCACATGAGAAGCACCTTTTGACATTTTAAAAAATACAGACACTGGATCCTCCCCACTCTCCAGCCAAGGCTGGAAGCTTTCTCCCTCTAGCAGGGGTTACATAATCATTTGCTTGGGAATTGATCACACATATTGGCATAATCATAGTAAATTGCCCTTTACTCTGTGCTTGCCACGTGGCATTTTCTACTTCATGTTGTCTTTGTACTTTCATTATCACATTTAATCCCTGAATTATAGATTATCACCATTTCTGTTGAGGACACCCCTACTTGCTAATCTTGAATACAAGTATCTTTGATTCTCTTAATCTATTTCATTCCTGAGTTTCCTGTTCCTGAATTTAAAGAGTGAATTATGGACACATGTATTTAAGATTCTCTTATTATATGTGTCTGACTCATCCTCTAACCAAATCATATCTGGAGAAGAGAGATGTTCTCTTTTAAACATTTGCTTTTTCTTATTATATAGTAGTGCATACACACAGTGGAAAATGTAGAAAACATATAAAGTAAGAAAATTACAGCCATACATTATCTAAACACCAAAGGACAATGCTATGTCATTTTGGGCATTTAACTATTTTTCTTAATATTTTATCATAAAATTTCCCTAGGAAAGTTGCTTAACCCTGGAATTGTACTAGCCTTTTGTCCAGTACAGAATAACATTCCCAGAAATGACCCCAACATCAAAATAGTATGTGAGGCTGGGAAGGCCACAGGGCACTCAGCTTATTCTCTGAGTCCTACAAAGAATGCTGTTAATTCACTGATTTTACGCATTCGATGCCTGTGAGTCACTCACTCACTCAGCTGGCTCGGACTGAGACCTACTTTATACCAGTGCCAATCCAAGTGCTGGGGAGGCCCCAGAGGGAGCCTGGATCACGGCATCACTCTCCTTCTTCTTTTGCTCCCAGAATCCTACTCAAGAACCCCACATGGGATTGGGGGGGTGGAGGCAGGTGAGATATAGTGAAATTCATTTCATTATGTTCCTTTAGACATATTTAAATAGCATGAAAATAGTCGCTAATTTTGATAAGTTTTCTTTTCTCTTCCTATGTATTTTTGAGGAAGTGTATAGTTTTGGTGCAGCAAGAGTAATTGATAGATCTTTGGTATGTTAGGATTTTATATGAAAAATTAAGAAGGAAACTGCACTTATACAAAGAGAAGAGGCAGTGAGGAAAACACTAGCCACCCTAGAACCTGGCTACAATTCAGAATTCCTGGTTTTCAAAAAAGGGAATCATAATTCAAAATAAATTCCCTAAATATTTTAACCCATAGTAGAAATACATGGAGGCAAAGTTCAGCTCACTGGAACCTAGAACAGTGTGCTTACTTAAGCAAAGGTATAAACAGACCACAGATACTATAATGCATCCTTTACTTTAAACTAGTTCATGTGAGCAAGTTTCATTTCACATGAATTGCTCAGTACCAGTTTAGGAAATATATCCTTCTTGATTGGTAAAAATAGCTCACGGATAACCAGATTCAACAAAATTTAGTGTTCAATAATTTACTTATTTCCTTCAGGAAATGCTTTTGAGTAATCTGAGTTAAGTATTTCCTCTATCTGATCTATTTCTTTTCACAGAGAAAAGTAGTATTATTTGTGGGGGGCCACTCATGACCTGAGGACTGCCGAGCACAGAGGTTGGACCTAAACTCCCACAGTGCAGGGAATCAGGCTCTGAGGTTGATCTCTCATGGACAATCTCTGTCCCGCCACCCCTTTGAGGAATGTGCCAGATGCATTAAGGCCTGAAGGAACATCCTGAGCTATCAAGTCACTAAGGACCTTTGGAAGGAGAGATGCAATCGGCATGCAAGTTAGTAATCTTAGCCTGAAGAACAATCACCTGAGATAATAGCACAGGAGTCATGATGTTAGCTTAGAGGAACAATGCCTTAGTTTATCATCTTGGTTCCAGGAACTCTTAATCTTAGTTTTACGAGAACTGTAAACAATAATGATGTCTGTAACAATATACAAGTTAATGATTTTAGTACACGTTGTTAACGTGCCTTAAAACAATACCTTTGCCTACATGCAGGAATGTATGAGCTAATGGGTTAAAATCATATAAATTAACTGCTGGAAATAAACTCGGCGTCCACTCTTGACCTAGCGTCTTGCGGGCTAGAGTGAGACCCTCTCAACCCCACCTTTTAGTCTTGTCTTTCTTTCTCAGTCCTGCAGCACAGGTTTTCTGGACGTGATCGATTTTCGGCTGGCTCCGACAATTATTTGCACATGACCTACTTTTACTTCTCTGGAAATATCTGACTGTGAGCTCAGGGCAAGGGTTGTCTACTGCACAGTAGGGAAAAAAGATTCATTTCACAGCGAAGATCAGAATCTTTTCTTGAGGGGCGTGGTGAGCTGGGGGACAAGGGAAATGCCTGTTTCGAGACAGACCCCAGTTATCCATACTGAAGCTGAAAGTTGAAGCCATTATGAAGAAATGTGGAAGGACACACTGACACGCAAAGGGTTTCACTCTGCAAAAACAGAAAGAAAGAAAGAAAGATAGAAAGAAAGAAAGAAAGAAAGAAAGAAAGAAAGAAAGAAAGAAAGAAAGAAAGAAAGAAAGAAAGAAAGAGAGAGAAAGAAAGAAAGAAATAAAGAAAGAAAGGAAGGAAGGAAGGAAGGAAGGAAGGAAGGAAGGAAGGAAGGAAGGAAGAAAGGAAGAAAGAAAGAAAGAAAGAATAATTAATTTAACTGCCCTATAAAGAGAATGGACAGAAACTTGGTAATAAGGGAGAGAGAAGGAAGGTTAGGGAAGGGAGGAGAAACAATGAAAGGGAACTTGGATGCGGTGGGCAAAATAGCAGGTTTCTGGAGCCTACAATGAAGGATGATAAGAAAAAAAGTAAAGTTTAAAAAAGTTACAAAGTTTAAAATAGTTTAAAAATTAAAAAACGAAGTAAAAAAAATAAATTTTTTATAGTGACATGGAAGATTTTAAAATGATGGAGGTTTATTATTTCAAAATTCAAGTTGTTTGAGTTTCTCCCCCATGCTCCAAACAACAGTAAGATCTGCTTGTGTAAGTGGTTTTGGGGGACACCACAGAGAGGGGCGAGCTCTGCAGTTACATTGGCCAGGAACAGAATGCTGGTGTGGAAGGCAAGACAGAAGAGAGATCAACAGTTTCATGAGAACAGAAACTCAAAGCCAGAAATTATCTTAAAAAGTTTAGTGTGGTAGGCAGAAAAATGTTCCGCCACAATATGTCTATGTCCTTATCCCCAGAACATTGGAAGAGGTCAGATTCCCTGGGAAAGGGGGCCTATGGTTGCAGATGTGGTTAAGGTTGCTAACCAGTCGACTCTAAGAGAGACCATCTGGATTATAGATGTGGGCCCAGTGTAATCACCAGGGCCGTTAAAGGAGGAAGAAGGAGGCAGAAGAGGGGGGAGAGGAGAGGAGATGTGACCACAGGATCAGGGTCAGAGGCACCACAACCATGCTGACCTTGAGATAGAGAAAAGTGGTCACAGGCCAAGAGACGCAGGTGGCCTCTGGAAGCCACAGAAGTCAAAGATACAGGTTCCACTGGGGCCTTCAGAAACAGACGTGCCAACACTTTGACTTCAGCAGGCTTCTGCGTTCAAGAAAAATACAAGGTTATATTTGTGTTGTTTAGAGGAGACTTTTTCTTTTTTCTTCCTACTACCATGATATTTGGGGATACTAGTTAAAACAGCAACAGAAAGCGAATACAGTAAGCTCCTTGAAATGTTCAGAAATTGCAGATAACACTGGACTGTCCACTCTGATGTGGGATTGGGCTTATGTGAAAATCAAAAAGACAGTGTGACCTTTGCTAACATCTGCTTTTCTCATTTTTAGGAAGAGAAGAGTAAGTCAAAACTTCTGTTGTTATTATTTTAGACAAGTGTCTCTTAAAACATTATGTAACCCTGTGCCTTAGGACCCCAAGGGAGTCTCTGTTCTTAGAAGAACATGGATTCAGAGAGATAGGGTCTTACATCTGAGTCCCACAGTGGTCTCTTATTGGCAATGAGAGCTTGGGGAAATCAGTTACCCTCTTTAAGCCACAGGATCTTCATTTGCAAAAGGAAGATAAGAATAAGGATTGTTTGGGTGATTAAATTGTACACAGATACACGCACACATACATATATATACAACATTAAATACAGTGACTAGCACATACTAGGCACTCAACAAATTACTGTTATGGATTTTTAAATGCATATATAAAAGGAGGAGAAATTTGCAGGAAGTTGTGGGAAAACTTAGTTCATGGCCCCAAAAAGGGCCATCTCTCAATGGGCTCTGATCCTTCAGTCCCCAGTGGTGGGCTAATAAGCAGAGACTATAGCACTTGAGGATTTATGTTAAAGATAAAAAGGAAGGCATTTAAACATAATTATTAAACAGCAGGTACGTTTATACTGTTGGCTGGATCATCTTATCTGGAGAGCTTTAATAAGCAGAGAGTCTCCCCTGTTCTAGAGATGGCCACGCAGGAAAATGATGTGGGTGGGTGGGCCGTTCTCACCCCAAGAACACATGACTGAGTACTCACGGAAGCAACACCTCTTGTATGTTATTCAAGATGGACTGTCCTCCCATGATTATTGTCAGCTGTGTCATCAGTTCAAGGAGACAGCCACTTGGGTCACACTGGAATATTAGAAAGAAAATCTCATTTAAATTTTAGATAGTTCTAACATGAAATAAAGTCATTATTTTATGCCTAAAAAAATCAAAGGATCAGAGAGTAAAGACACTCTTCTTTGGGCAACTAAGAGAAAACCTGAAACAGGTTAGACTGTCAGAACACAAAGCTGTATTCACACCTCTTCATTTCTGTATTTTTACAGCCAATACACCAGATCTCACGGATAAGTCACAAATCTGCCCTTAAAGAATGTGATGTAGAAACACGAGGAGTAGTAGTTGACAAACTGGAACAAGAACACCTTCATGGCTGGGTTATTCTCATAGTCAGTCTGGTCCTTGGGAGCTCTGCAGCTAGAATAAAGAAAAGGTAAGTCTGTAAATCTGTGAACGGCTTTGAAACCCTAATCAAAGCCACGGACACATGAGTTAACACGCTAAATATGTATGTGTGTGTATATATATATATATATATATATATATAGTATATATATATATATACACAATTCACACTGTTTTATATCAGCTGTTTTGAATTTCTTAACTTATCCACTATGTTATTTCCAACTGTACACAATGTTGTAAGAGTTTCTCCCACTAAGAACGCAATATCCCACAAGGCAAAAAAAAAAAAAAGTCACCCGTTCCTTAAAATTTATAAGCACAACAGTATCCAATGGTCAAGAACTGTCCTCTGTCAGGTGTAATTTGAAAGAAAGCTACTTCTCAACATCCTGCTAAATAAAATTCTCTTGTCTCCCTGAACGGCAGTAAGGTAGGACTATTGAAGAAGACAAACAAAACACGGGGCAACTTGCTAGAAACATTTGGGGAACATAAAACGATCATCCTCCTAGTTCAGAATTTGAATTGGTCTTAGTATTTTCAGAAGATGACCACTGAGCAGACCACTGGGAGAACCACCCAGCCACATGCAACGTGTGGGAAGCACTTAACTTAGGCCGCTAAGCCGCTGGGTGGGATACAAGCCAGAGAGAAGAAATATTTATTATAGAAGCCGCAGCTGATGAGAATGGAGCTACACTAACAGGAACAGCATGGGGGGAAGACACATAACAGTGTGATTAATTGTCCTCTCCGTAACGCGCAAGCAAATCTGCCACTGGAACCACGACCCTCTTCCACTTATTTGCAATACAGAGACTATTTACTTTCAACAATAGGGTACATTATCTAATGTAATTGAAATTATTATTAAACACTGACATATTTACACAGAGCTTGGACATTCTAAAGCGTCCTTTGTCCCTTTTACTAATGCAAAAATGGAGCTAATTCACTTCTCATATAGGCTAGAGGAAATACGTTTACACTTGAAGTTAACTAAAGACTGTAATGTACTGCAATTGAAGTGCCTAAAAGATAGTCTCTGTTTTGACCTGGTTCTAAAACTTGTGTAGAAATTATCTCAGCTGCAGGAGGAGCTTACCAGAGTCAGTCATCATGACTGACACGTTCTCATATATGGCGTTCAGGGTCATGAAGATGATAAAACTGATGAGGGAAGCAGTGATGGGCGTGGCCCACCTGCACAGTCAGGTACTTTTGGATTGGGTCTGTTCCACTCAGGTTCTTGGGAAGTTTTGCAGAAAATACAATGAACACTGAAAGTCCGTAGACAATGATCCCAATAACTGAAGCAATGGTCAACAGGACCTGACAACCCAAAAACCCAGCAGCATGAGACTCACTAATGATCGTATTTTTACACAGAAAACTTGCCCCCAATCCAGCTTAAACAGAAAACATGCATGTGTTGTAAACTTCACATAAACGTGAGAAGTGATATAAATCACACGTAAATGCCATAAGAGACGTGAATATCAGGCATGTTAATTTTTAGTGGAGGAGGAATGGAAGATGTCAAAAAGAATGAGTGCATCCACTAATGTAACACGCTGGCAGCAGGAGCAGCTGTGTGCAGGGCATAGGGAATATATGGGAACTCCACTTTCTGTGAATTTTTCTGTAAACCTAAAACTGCACTAAAGAAGAAAGCCTATTAAGTATATTTTAATGGGTCAAAATGGGGCAACTGGGGGCATGTTCTTTTGGAGGGAAGTCTGTGATAGCAGAACAAATGAAAGTATCCCTTCTACATCTGTAGAATTACTTATGTTATGAACTAGTTGTAAACCATGAAGGGGATATGCTTCCTTTCAAGGGGGAACCTATCACTGATTCAGGGTTCAGCAGGTGCTAGCTGTCGTCTTCATTCTGAATAGAACCAGTGAAGCTGTGGACATGCCCTGAGGGAAACAGTAGAAGTGACAGCAGGTCTCTGCTGATGAAAGCTTCACATGCTTTTCATACTCCTTGAGATCTTAAAATGGCAGGTATTCCTACTCCCTGCATTTGCACAAGATTCATGTCCCTGATCCAATGTAGTTCTGACTGTGTGGACCCAAGGGCAGCGGGGGTGTCTGAAGCATAATTTGCACGTGGCTAATAGGGTTTCAGTTCCTCACTAGGCAGGTTTTTTTCTGGCCACTGAAGAATGCGCATTAAAGATCCCATTTTTAAACTGTTTTCCTTCCATCTACCTTCTTGGTCATAGTCCAGAAGCATGTACTCAGTGTCCCTGGCTGCTCCTGATGGCAGCCCCAGAGAGAAAGCTACAAAGAATGTGAATTTCAGGACTAAGTGAACCACATCATGTTATTTACAGCAGCGGGCGGCTGGTTTGCACCTGCAGGGGAGAGCAGAGGGAGTGTTTACAAGCCCCTCCTGGAGCCACACTCCTGCACCTGGATCCCAGCTCTGATGCTAGCTGTGGGGCCTTGTGCAAATTTCTTAACCTCTTGTGGCTTCAATCTCCTCACCCATATAATGGGGGAATAACAATAGCAATTCATAGGACTATTGTGATGAATCAATTATTTACTAATTGTGAAAAAATTTGGAACATTTACCGCAGGCATGTGAAAAACTCTGCGTAAGTATTAGCTACGAATATGGTGACCAAAGTCTTAAAAAGGTGTTTTTATTAGTTTTTAAGCCATCAGTTTGTAGAGAAAGCATTTTATTTTCTCCTCTACACTCTTTCATCATCCTTTTCTTCACAGTTAAATCTTCATGCTTGTGAAAGGAATAACTTTTTGGTGTGTGTGTGATTAAATGTGAAAATTAGTTAAGGCTGAGAAAAATGTATTATAGAAGGTATATTAAGCCTTCCTCTCTTGTACAGCACATAAAGGCAATTTAAATAGTATGCATTTTTAAAAGTCTGCATAATAATTTTTTAATTATATATGAAGTAAACATAATAGTTAAGAATCCTTAAATGCTTACTATTGCTTCAGCACACATCTATTTTTCAAAATCCTCACAATCACCCTGTGGGGAAGGTAATATTATATCTTTTACAGATGAGGAAATAGAGCCACGTGGAGATGATGCAATTTGCCCCAAATCAAGCAACTATTCAGTGAAAGTACTGAAATTCTCAAAGAGCCCAAAGACACACTAACTGTATAGCACTGTCTCCTACATGGTCTGTAAAATCAATTCTAATTCATTTCAGAACTTTTACAAACTTGACACATTTCCATTTTTCTTCCAAGCACTTAATGGGTTCACTATTTCTTAAGAAACAGGAAAGCTTTCCATTCTCCTTCCTCAAGTTTCTTCTTATTTATCACATTTTCTGATCATAAATTTAACATTTGTTCATTAAAGAAAATTTGAAAGTACTCAGTAGTGGACAGAATTGCTGTCCTGGATCTGTCCCCAGTCTTAGAAGAGGACCCAGAACTTGCTATAGGATAAGTAACCTCTATTTTGTTTATAGTCCTGTGATTTAACCTCGATTGACCCACTCTTTCTGAAGCACCAGAAGTAGATATAGTTGGTTTAAGACAAATAATACCCCTCATAGTATTGGCCTCGCACATGATTGGAGAATTGGCAAATAACCCAGGAAGAGCCACTATTATGTGAGGAGATACTTACTGGTGCCCATGTGAACCATAAGCTTCCTCTATTAAGAGAGGAAGCTGCCAAAAGAGACCTGTCTTGGTTTGGATGGATGATCTGGGATGCTGCGTGCCTAGAAGCAACATGCTGAGACATCTTTGGACACAGAATGAAGACAGGACAAAAGTAGCCCTTGACATCATCTGGGCTAGAGTATCTCTCCTTGACTGAAGCCAGACCACAGACCTGAGGTTTTCATTTACAGGAACCAATAAATCCCATGCATCCCCATTTTTTGGTTGTTGTTTAAACACATTGGAGATTGATTTTGTCACCTACAATCAAAAGACTCCAAATCTGAAAATGAATAAAAAAAAAATAAGAATAATGCTTTGACCTATAGACATAATTTCTTCAGAACAGTGCATTGTTTTTATATTACAAATCATTTTATATATTAATTTTATTCTCAAATCTATCATAAGCATAACACTTTGACATGTCATAAAATATTTTCATGGACACACTTTTTCATGGTTGCATACTATTCTACTTTGTGAATAGTTGGAAGAATATTTTGGCTGAGATTTTATATATGTCTGTGACTTGCATCCATAATGAATTTTCCCTGTCATTTTGAAATAATTCCTGATTAAAGTTTTTCAAAGCTGAATTAGTGGATTAAAACATATGAATATTTTTGACTCTTGATATCAACTGTCAGACTGCTTTCTAAGAAGGCTTGAGGAGTACACCAGAAATTAACACAGCATTGTAAATCAACCATACTTCACAAAAATTATCCAGTAACCTAGGCATGGGATTGGTGATCACTGACATTTCATCCTCATAAACAGAGCTGTGTCACTTGAGAGGTGGAAAACTATTTCATTTTGATGTGCACTGAGTGAATTACCATTGAAGTGTGACATCTATTTTTTTCTTTGTGAATGTGTGTTCATCTTCTCTGCCTTCTACGCTCCTGAGATATTTTGATGTTACATTTGAAGTGATCTGAACTCTCTATGTATTGAAGGAATTAGCCCCTTGTCGGATTTGTAAACAAATAACAACCTCTGGTGTTTTGTTTAAAATTAGGATGCTTATGATGCATGGAAATCTTTGTATAATTTCCTGTGAAACTTACTGTTCATCTAGAGGTTGTATACTCATCCATATTTATTTCTAGTTTTTTTTCTAGTTGTGTTACTTTTTAAATGTTTCTGGAATTTATCATAATATATGGTTCACTGTATGATTTCAATCTTTTCTCTTCCCCCCAAGTAGCTAACAAGTGTTCCATTCACTGAATAACCTTTATTTATCTCCCTGATTTGTAATGCCTTCCATCTCTTATAGTAAATTATTATTGATATCAGAGCCCATATCTGGACTTCCTGCCCTACTTTCTAATCTGGCTATTCTTAAACTAGTAAAACTCTCATTATCTTATTAATTATTATATTACTAATATGATTTTATTCACAATAAACCCAAATGAATTTTATAACTTCTGATATTTTGGAGATATGATCTTTTAATCTAGAATCATGTGATTAAAGCATCTTTTATATCTTTCAGTAGTTTACTTTTATTTTTTGATAGTTCCTACTATTCTTTTGTTAGGCTATTCTTAGACATTTTACCTAGGTTGTTACACTTGGAAAATTTTAGAAATCTTAATGCCTCCATCTGGTCTCTTAATCAGACCCTGGAGAATCCTAAAAAACTGATCTGATTTGAACAAATGAGGTGAAAAGAATTGGGGGAAGCACTGTGAGCAGAAGAGACTGTGGGACCTCCAGAGTGGCGCCCTGCGTTGGCTCAGATTTTCTCTGGAAAAAGTTTTCTCTATGAGACTACATAGTTCCCAGCTTGACTTTCAGTTTTCTCAGCATTTCACATTAGATTTTAAAAGTCTGTGGTAGGTTCTTACCAAGAAAAAGAGCACTTGCACAAAGGGTTATATGTATACACTTTCCCCAGGTGGTAAATGGAACACGCTCTTCTTCCTTATTAAAAAAACAAATTTAGTCAATCAAGGGATTACACCAATAAAATGCTATTTCTCCTTACTGGTCACTAAATCCTAAACATAAAAAGAATAATAATAATTTTCAGACAATGCCTCCTTGTTTGTAAATGCATGGGTTTTTTTCCTGTTTTTTTTTCCTTTTCTTTTCTGTTAACGATATCAAACACACAACAAAATATGTACAGTGTTCGTTTTAATACTATTTTTTGAAAATGCACATGTGAACAGTAAACTGTCCCTGCCATGGTCTGAGCACCTGACGAGGCCAAGCTGTAAAGCTCTATTCCTTAGCTTGCCTTTGATTTCAGAAGTGAAGGTAGTGACAGCTTAGAGTCTGTGCAGGACAGAAAGTATCACAGGTGTCTGCAGCTAAATGGTCTCCACTGTGTGTTTCTTCGTTGAGCTTTATGTGTTAATTAGCTACAACTATGAAGTTTAAGAGTTTCCATTTTAGAGTTTATATTTAGAATTTTTTAACAGATGAAATCAGTTAGACTCAAGATTTAACTGGATTATAAAACCAGATATAGTATAATAATAGCTGTAACTAAGTACATGGCCCTTCCTCTGTGCCAGGAAGCCTTCCAAGTAGATTCTGTACATTACTTTGACCCGTCCTTACCACTGTCATGAAGAAGCAACTCTCTTATTCTTATTTTATAGGAAACTATGGCACAGAGAAGTTAAGTTGTCCAAGATCACTCAGGAAGCAAGCTGCTGTGTTCAAATATGAATTTAGGCAACTTCATTCCCAAGATCTCACTACCACAACGCTGGCCTCTCTAAACAATGGAGCATGCTTTCACAAGTAAAGTAAAATACTTCAAATACAAAACTAAAAAAAAAATAAGGCAATTTTTTAAATAAGGAAGAATGATAAAGTTAAATGAGTCTTCATCTTCAATTTTTCAACAAGCATGTCCCAATGAAAATTTAAACTTATTAGCTTGCAAAATTAAATTTAAACTTGGCAGTTTAAATGACCAAAAAACTTCTCTTCAGTATTTTTTGTATGCTGCCAATATGATAAGTTTTTGTTTTTCAGGACTCAAAAGCATTATGAACATCTAATTTTGTCTAAGATTCAGCTTTCATCTCTGAATGTACAGTCTTTCACCAACATATGCTTTTACCCCCATCTTCAGTTGTAAACAATGGGAACTATTCATAATGGGGATTATTAGAAGCTTATTACATTGTAAAAGACAAATGTCACTTTCTATTGGTAGCTGAACCTCATTTTTTTCCATTTATAAAAGAGGATTTTGACCTGCTTTCTCCATATCTTTTCAATGCCAACATTATGTAGATCTGTGATTCATTTATTAAATCTATATTTGGAGACATTTTCAGATGCTCCTAATAAAAGCATTTTTTCCAAGTGTTATTCATGCTCATAACCTTCTGTCCTGCTGCTGCTGACTGCAAGAACAAACAGCTCTAAATTATCTCAGCTGATGGAAAGAAGCAATAATACAAATGACTCAAAAATCATCTTTTCATAGCTCTAGAATGTTGATACAAAGATATACAGTTTTATTTTTTTAATTTTGCAGCAGGAGTGGCAGCAATAAATTTACATTTCCAATTATGTAACATGACTAGCTCAAACACTGCTCAAACACTGATGGCACCTCAACAAATGTTTCCCTGCTTATTCTACCCTTTCTCTGACTTTAGGATGAGAGCCATGCTTCTTTGTGCACATCCCAACAGGAAGGGGTAGCAGTGACTGGGACTTAGTTCAAGACAAAGGGGCACTTAGTCTACGATGAAAACGAGGCCGCATGTGAAAAAATGGGAGTCAAGTATAAAAACCAATTTGTCTTTCCTTCTACAACTATGTCATTGTAGCTAATTTATATTTTGCATTTTTTTTTGGTGTTATGAAAGGATACAAATCAATGCCTCTTATACACTTATACCAGTCTTTTTCTTTTCCCCCTTTTTACTGTTATTATGAAGGAAGGGCCTCACTTCTCTTCTGTGTCCACCATTCCAGGCAGTGCTCCTTCACCTTGGCTGCACATTAGAATAACCGGAGGAGCTTTAAAAACTTCCCTATGCCAGAATGCACCCCAGGCCACTAAGTACAATCAGAGTTTGCAGTGATGGAACCCAGGCACCAACATTTTTTAAGGTCCCCTGATGATTCCAACATGCAGCCAAGGCTGACAAGTCCAGAAGTAAACAGACTAAAGTGCATCTAAACAGCACCCGCTCTTCCAGGGTAATCTCATCTATCTCCACGTGGGGACACCGCGCCTCCTATTCTGGTCGGACTTGTTCTTCCTGCTCAACCGTGTCCCATTTGTACTCAAGTTCTGCCTGGTGCTGCTTTCAGAACTCCAATAGTAAGGTGACTAACATCGAGAGAGAACAGCAGAATGTGGATCTTCAGTGATGACTGATGCTTCAGAAATCTGTACTTAATATTTATTACACTTAACACTTTGGTAAATGGTTAATAAAATCACATTATATTTATAGGCGATACTAAAAAAATGAGTTAATACCTTTTGTTTAAGAAAAAAGAAAATGTAGATAATTTATTGAACTTTTGGAAACAGACTAGCTCTCTAGCTCAGGGGAAAGGTATTAACGTGATGGTCAGAGGCAGGTGACTGTGTCTGATGCTAAAGTACCTGCTACCAGCACATTATGCCCACTAAAAACACAAATATCGGGGGGAAGGGTGGGTATAGCTCAGTGGTAGAGCACGTGCTAAGCATGTACAAGGTCCTGGGTTCAAGCCCCATTACCTCCATTAAAAAAAAAGTAAAAAAAGCACAAGTAACTGTCACAATTTAAAAGCACTGAACGGTGCACCCTCCAAGCCTTCTCCTCACATCCCTCTGTCTCTTCTGTCCAAAGGACCTGAGGGTGGGGAAGGGGATGAGAATGCTTTAGTAGCCCCTGCATTTCTATTTTCCACCACCACAGTCACACAAACTTTAAATAATATTTTTAAATATGGAAAACTGCCATTTTCCTCAATCATCGGTGAAGTAATTTTTAGAAATCGTCATTCTGTTTTAAGAATCGTAACTTTAAATAGCAGACAAAAACAACATGAAATGGTAATTGAAAATGTAGCTTCAGGGGAAATCCCCTAAGCCCTTCTTCCCACCAGACTGTTACCCCTAGGCCCCAACTCTAGAGAAATTGCAGAATAACCACTGTGCCCTCCACCATTGTACCTGAGTCTGTACAATGCTCTGAGAATAAAGAGGAAAAAGACACAGTCCCTGCTTCCGGGAGCTCCTAGGTGCACAGGACTCATAGTGAAGTGATGGCTGAGGAGGCGTGTTAAGAGGGCTTGGATAACAGTCAGCAGAGGGTGCTCAGGGCAGAGAGCCGGAACTGTAGCCAAGGCTCTCCCAGAGAAGGGAACCACTGTGGTGAGCTCTGAGATGCCCTAGAATTGATCAGGTGAACGTATAATCTTAAGGCCATTTCTCCCTGGGGAGCTGCGCATGCAAAGGAGGGAGGCCAAAGAGAGCCAGGTCCCTTCCAGGAACTGCAAATAGTCTACAAGCGAGCACAGGGTGCGGGAGGCAGATGAGCAACCAGGTGGAGAGATCACAGGTGCACATCTCAAAGGACTCTGTGTGCCTCCAAGGTAGAGGAGACATGCAAAGTGATCTAGAAAGAGACAAGATAGAGGCAGGGAGGACTATTGGCAGGTTCATGTGGAGGCCTGCTGAGGCCCTCTCAGGAGGAGAGAGAAGAAAACATTTCAGCAGGTGGACGGATTGGCCACAGGTGTGATGGAAGGGCAGGAAGAAGTCAAAGATGCCGGCCAGTGGTAGAGCACGTGCTAAGCATGTACAAGGTCCTGGGTTCAAGCCCCATTACCTCCATTAAAAAAAAGTAAAAAAAAGCACAAGTAACTGTCACAATTTAAAAGCACTGAACGGTGCACCCTCCAAGCCTTCTCCTCACATCCCTCTGTCTCTTTTATGGCTTTGGCAGTGTCTAAATTATAGTGCCATTCCCTGAAATAAGAAGGGCAAGAACCTCCTAGCGGAAAACATAGGCAAAACATTATCTGACATACATTTCAAAAATTTTCTCCTAGAAGAAATAAAAGCAAGAATAAACAAATGGGACCTAATGAAACTTACAAGCTTCTGCAGAGCAAAGGAAACCAGAAATAAATCAAGAAGAAAACCTATGGAATGGGAGAAAATTTTTGCAAGTGAAACCGACAAAGGCTTGATCTCCAAAATATATAAGCAGCTCATATGACTCAATAAGTAAAAAATAAACAACCCAATCCAAAAATGGGCAGAGGACCTAAATAAGAAACTCTCCAAGGAAGACATAGAAATGATCAAAAAGCACATGAAAAAATGTTCAATATCACTAATTATCAGAGAAATGCAAATCAAAACTACAATGAGGTATCACCTCACACCAGTCAGAATGGCCGTCATTCAAAAATCCACAAATGACAAATGCTGGACAGGCTGTGGAGAAAGGGGAACCCTCCTACACTGCTGGTGGGAATGCAGTTTGGTGCAGCCACTATGGAAAACAGTGTGGAGATTCCTCAAAAGACTAGGAATAGACTTACCATATGACCCAGGAATCCCACTCCTGGGCTTGTACCCAGAAGGAAATCTACTTCAGGGTGCCACCTGCACCCCAATGTTCATAGCAGCACTATTTACAATAGCCAAAACATGGAAACAACCTAAATGTCCATCAACAGGTGACTGGATAAAGAAGATGTGGTATATTTATACAATGGAATACTACTCAGCCATAAAAACCGACAACATAATGCCATTTGCAGCAACATGGATGATCCTAGAGAATGTCATTCTAAGTGAAGTAAGCCAGAAAGAGAAAGAAAAATACCATATGAGATCACTCATATGTGGAATCTAAAAAAAAAAAACAAACAAAAACAAAGCATAAATACAGGACAGAAATAGACTCATGGACAGAGAATAGAGACTTGTGGTTACCAGGGGGGTAGAGGGTGGGAAGGGATAGACTGGGATTTCAAAATTGTAGAATAGATAAACAAGATTACACTGTATAGCACAGGGAAATATACACAAAATGTTATGATAAATCACAGAGAAAAAAATATGACAATGAGTGTGTATATGTCCATGAATGACTGAAAAATTGTGCTGAACACTGGAATTTGACACAACACTGTAAAATGAGTATGAATTAATAAAAAATGTAAAAAAAAAATACAAACCAATTTGAACCTGTTGAAAAGACTTTTGCTCAAAACAGCACGGTAGCAATGAAGTTGCTCTGGCTGGCAGGGACTTATTGGATTCCTGTGAGTGCTGGACTCCTCACATGGAATTCCCTTGGCACTCCAGGACGCCTGTGGTTGTCCCCATGGGTTTGTGGCCATATGTGTCACACACAAGTCTCTGGCTTTGCCACAATTTCAATGCCTTTTTTGGCTTATGAAAGGTTTTGCACTCAAATGGAGTTTTCTTGAGTCTACTCACTGATGTCATTTACCAGATTTATAGTCCAGATCTGACATTCTGGACTCTTAAAATCTTGCAGACATTCAAATGTTTCAGGTTTGGATGTGTATTCACCTCTGGAGGCCTGGACCATATTCGATAAAGCCACCCGGACAAGTTCAGCAAAATGCAAAGAAATTTTTCTCTCTGCTAGACTGAAATGTCTATGAAGGTATAAAAACTTCTGCATCTACAAATGTAGGGAACCAACTCATCAATAACATATCTATCCGTAATGCATGGACATTTAAAAAAAATACTGTATTTACTCCTATCAAATTCTTTCTGGCTTTTGCCAAATTGTGTCCTAAACTGTAAGGAAAGTATATAAATTTAGAGAATTTTTGACCTTTTAAGAGAAAAAGGAACCCTCCTACTCGGTTGGTGGGAATGTAAATTGCACAGCCACTTTGGAGGACAGTATAGAGTTTCCATAAAAAACTGAAAATAGACTTCCGTGTGATCCAGCAATCCCATTCATGCGTATATTTCTGGAGAAAAATATAATTCAAAAAGACACATGAACCCCAATGTTCACAGCAGCACTATTTACAATAGCCAAAACACTGAAACAACCCAAGTGTTCACTGACAGATGACTGGATAAAGAAGTTGTGGTATATTATATATATATATATATATATATATATATATGCATGTATATACACACAGATATACACACATGAACACACACACACAATGGAATACTGATCAGCCATAAAAAATAAAATAATGCCATTTGCAATATCATGGATGGACCTACAGGTTATTATGCATAGTGAAATAAGTCAGAGGAAGAAAAACAAATATTCTATGTATTAACTTATATGTATATATAAAAAATTGAACAAATTAATTACTATAATAAAACAGAAATAGACTCACAGGTACATAGAACAGACTGGTGGTTACCAATGGGGAGAAGGAGGAGAGGGGAGGCAGGGAAGGTGTAGGGTATTGAGAGGTAAAAATTACTATGTATAAATTGGATAGCTTTCAGGGCTGTATCATACAGCACAGGGAAATATAGCCATTATTTTATGGTGACTTTAAATGGAATATAATCTATAAAAATGTTGAGCCTCTGTATTGCACACCTGAAAATATTATGATGTAAATCAACTATTCAATTACAAAATTTTTCATCAAAGTTTTCTTTTCATATTATTTGCAATAAGTTAGAAGCCAGAATTGTCAATAGAAACATAGTGTAAGTCACAATTTTCCAGTAATACCATTTAGAAAATAAAAAGGAACAAGTGAAATTAATTTCAGTAATAATTATATTTATCCCAAAATATCCAATATACTATCATTTCAAAAGTGTGATTGACACTTTTAAAACTTATTAATAAATATTTTACATTAGTTTTGTTGTATGAAGTCTTAAAAATCTATTATATATTTTCCACTTATAGAACATCTCAATTCAAAATAGCCACATGTGGCTAGTGGCTACTATACTAGACAGAGCAGATTACACCATTCACACTTCTGATAAATTACCTTCTGTTACTTATTTTAAAAACTTGCAGAAAAGGCTTTAGATATTCCCTATATCAAACAAAGCAACCTTGACGGGTGGGGAGTATCTTCATTATAAAGTGAAAAATAAAGGTAAGAGAGCCATGGTTACATGTATGTTAATGTAACAATACCTTCTTAATTCATTCAGGGCTTTACAATCTTTCTTCATATGCCAAGGATTCACTGTCACTGTACAATATTTTTCACTGTTATTATCTTTGGAATTGAGAGGCTTCTGATGAACCTGCTTTGTGCATCTGTACATAAAAGAAAACAACAAAACAGCTACAAGAGCTACAGTGAATGCCCCCCCATTAATTTAGAAGAAGTCTCACAGTATTTCCCAACATAAAGGCTAAAATATAATTCAGAACACTTTGTGATGGTCAGCATGATTTTAACAAAAAAGTAGATAATTACCTCCCTGGTGTCAAAGCTCTTTCAGAGGTGGGCACCCGAAATTTAGTAAAAATGATTTTGCATATATCTTTGAAAGAAATGCTAAGAAATGATCTTTTCTGTTGGAAATTAGCCTGCTTTTACATTCTGCAGTAGGCATACGTGTTTACAAACCAGGCAGGAACTGGATCATATTTTACACATACTTTAGAAACTGATTTGAATTTTGCTCTCTACCTGCAAGGCTATTTCTTACGTAATTACATAAGCTGGCCACTATACTAAATTTTGTTTCACTATTTGCTTAATCCTCACAACAACTCTATAAGCTGCTATTATTACCCCCATATAACAGATAAAGAACTTGAGGCAGAAAATAATTTGGGTAACTTGGTAACTGGTGGAGCTGGGTAAGACTGCAGCCAGTCTGACACTCAAGTCCATTCTTCTCACTGATGTCTGATACTGCTACCTACATTCAGCAATGACAGCTGAATTCATATTTAAGTGTGTCATTTCTAAAAGCCAAAGCTCTATTAGTACTGCTGTGTAAATTATTCTTTTGAGATGTGATTGCCAAAAAAACAAAAACAAATAAAATCAGGGTGCCACTGAGTGGAGGGCGAACTACATATGGATGGAAAAAAGGGGACTTTGTGAGGACACAGTTGCACAACTCTTGAAATATCTAAAATGGCTGATTTGTGCAATTATAATTTGTGAATTTTATGGCCTGTAAATTACACCTTAATACAGCTATTAAATTAAGAAACTGGATACCAAATTAAGACTAAAACACATATATATATATATCACACAAAGAACAACAGGCAAATATCATTATTTACTGCACCATTCTTTCATGCAGCTTCCTTTCCTCACCCGTTCCTGAAAGGATGACTCATTTTATAATATTTTAAATTATTTAGCAAATAATTTTTGACAGGCTACTATGTACCCAGGACTAATCTAGGCACTTGGAATAGATCAATAAACAAAACAAAATTCCTGTCCTCACGGAGCTGGGTTGGAGTCTAGCTGGGGTGGGGGGTGGAGATGACAATTCACACGACAGAGAGGCAGAGGAAGTGGCATGTTAAGAAAGAGGAACCATGGAAAAAATAAAAAAAGGGCAAGGTAAAGAGAGTTTAGGGTATGGGATTATGGTGATGTTGTATTAAATACCAGAGCAGGCCACACTGAGGACTGAGGTTAGAAATAAGACTAGGAGGTGAGAAGTCCCAGGTAGACGGAATAACCATCACCGAGGCCAGCGTGCACCTCGCATGTTCCAGAATGGGGGCACTGCTGGAGCTGCGGAGAAGGGTCAGTGCAGATCCTGTATGGCCTTGGAGGACGTTGCAAGACTGTGGCTTTTACCCGGAGTGAAATTGGGAGGCACTGCAGAATGACGACACAATCTAACTTAGGTTTTCAAGGCTCACTTGACTGCCGGGTGAGAATAGTCAAAACGGGTCAGAGATGAAAGGAGGGAAGCCTCTGAGAAGGGCTGTGCAGGAGGAGAGGACAGTGGCTCAGGGCAGGGAAGCAGCAGTGGAGGCAGGAGCCATGGTGAGAAGTGGCTGGGTTCTGGATCTGTTTTAAAGGCAGTGTTAAACCAGATCTATTGACAGAATTCATGTGGTATGTCAGTGAAAATCAGAATAACTCCAAGTTTTTTGACCCAAGCAGCTGGAAGGATTAAGTTTCCACTAACTGAATGGGGGATGTTGCAGAAAGGACCAGTTTGGGGGGTTGGATGACAAAGAGCTCAGTTTTTACACATGTTGATTTTAAGATATCAGAGTTCCAAGTGAAGATGTCAAATCAGCAGAACATTGTAAGAGTTCAGAGTTGGAGAGAAAAATTCTAGAGGGAGGCAGAAATGTGGGAATCATGGGTCACACAGGTGGTAGAGGAAGACATGAAACCCAGATACTCAAACATTAAGATAACCTGGCATTAACCATAGAAGTTGTCCTTGAGGGCCTGCCTACTAGGTGTGGATATCAGTCCTATTTCCCAACCACTCGAATTTTATAAAGGAACTTACAAATGAATTCGTGCAAGACACTGCCTCCAGTGGGTGTATCCAGAGAAGGAGTGGGAGAATGGGATGCTGCACGCTACTCCTTACGGCAGAATATATGTGTGTGTGTGTGTGTGTGTGTGTACGCATGTTTGTGTGCACAGGGGGATGAGATACACCTGGCTTAAAAAAAGAGCTAGTAAGTCTAGAAGCCGAAAGATGAAAGAAAATCCAGATCTGGTAGAGGGAAGAGGGGAAACACTGTGTACTGAAAGACATATCCCCATACTGCCATTTCCCACCATCCTATCAGGAACACAGTTGGAAAGGGGGGAATTATGTAGATACGTGTGATGTACACAAACTTTCTGACTATGTAACACTGAACATCTACATATGTAGCAAGTTAATGATATTTATATCTGCTTCAAGTTTAATAACAAGTTCACAACAGAGGGAAAATAAAATATTGAGGACTGGTAGGAGTATCATAGAAGGACTTTCAACGCTCAGAATGGAAGCAAAATCAGCTTCACCCCACAAAGAATGTCATTAAGTGTCAAGAATGTTTATATTTGCTTAAGAAATTGAGAGTTACAGCTTCCTGCTTTAAAGAATTAACTTTAAGACAGATACCATACTATAAGCAACGTCTATACTGGAGTTTTCTTAAAGCTATTTTTAGTTTTTGCTTGTTCTGATGTACTCCAGACACTCTGCAAAGAAAACCTTCTTTTCAAAGGCTTAAAGGAATAAAAAAAGAAATAACACTGCATTCTTTTAAGTGTTCTATGTACTGAAAGACACTTGCAAATGAAGCACCCAGCCACAGGTCTACATTTTTAACAATAAAGTCGTTTGCGCAATTTTTCAATTGCTATGTGGCTTTGTGTCAGTCTCTCACTAAGAAGCAGAATGGAGTACCAGAAAATGACACATCAGGTGTATAACTACAGATGTGCGAGATGAACTTACACCAGGAAACAGCTAAGTGGGAGGGTAAGGTTTACCTTTTAAGTTACCGTAAGTGCAGTTACACCTGCTCCCTGCTTCCCCTGTGAAGTGAAGAACTAGTCTTTTCTAGAAAAGCTCTCATTCTGAGAACTGTCTTCTTTAAAATATTCGAAGATTCTCTTTTAAAGTTCTTTCATTTTTAAGTCTTTCCCCAACTCTACTTCCCATAACAAGTGTAAAAATTATCCTATAGCCTATTGTTACAGAACATACTCTACAAAAGCTGAGGTTTCCCAGGGTTTGGATCCCAGAACTCTGCTACCAGATAATCCTAAAGCTTTCCTTCCATAACAGACTCTTCCGCAAATTCCCAGCTGCGGGCAAATTCGGCTTCTCAGACCAGGTAACTTTCTAACTCTGCCTACGAACACTCTGCTGCCAGGAAAGGAACTCTCAGACAGAAAGCACACAATGCCCCTAGTGAGGGTTGCCTCCTTCAATCAATCAAGGTCCCATCACCAAGCAAATATTTAAACCTACTGCAAAACCTCTGAAGACAACTTACAAACAATATACTTTCTATGGAGGCATACTATTTGCTCTGGAATAGTGATTTCCAATGGAAGGAACAAAGGACCACATGACCCAAGCCATTTTTTAAAACTGCACATAACTATCCCTCTTCACGTGAGGATTCAGGCAAGCCCGTCTTACAGGCCTAGGTGTAACAGAATGACAGCACCTCTAGGAGTAGGATGAAAAGCATCGAGGTAGACTTCTAGTGAAAGGGGGTGATGTAACAGGGCCCATCGCCCACTTACCTCCCACCACAGGACAATCATCTCAGATCGAGAACAAACACTTTGGGAAACAGAGGTTGTTTATATTTTTATGGATTTCTGGTGGAAATAATGCCCTGAGTCATGTGAAGTTGTGGCTGCCAAATTGAACAGGGGACTGGACATTTTCACATTCAGGACAAAAATAGCCCCCAGATAGCCACCATATCTGCTCTCCCCTTTGCCTGTTCACCCCAAGAGCTGCAGGACTCTCCTGCTTGCAATGACACCCACCAATTCTCACAAATTCTTGACAAGTTCACGTCATCAGCTGGTGGTGTCAAAGTCACTATTTGTACTGCTATGAAGTCCCTCCATTACTTTATATCCCTTCTATTTTCTCTCTTGTCTTCCTACCTACACTTGCATACACAAGATGGTTACTGCACTAACATTGCCTCTGTAATCAATCCAGGATATAGGAAGTAGAGATTCAACTGTAACCAGTCCCAGAATACTTGTCATGCCACTCTAGTGTCCCAAAAAATACTCTGGCATCCCTCATCTCACACAAACAACCACTGCACTACTTAGAGGTTGTAAAATTAGAGGGCTTTCTCTACTGGGAAACACTGTGGCTTGTGGTAGAGTTGTGATTTCAGTTTTTGCAACTGGTTACAGGCAAAAAGACATGGTCCACAAAATTTCTTCAAGTGTTTGGAATTTAAACTTTCATTAGATACAGAGCCGGAGGACTAACCGTAATCTATGAACATATGGTCATATTATCAAATAATGTTCATGTCTACCTTACAGACATGTAAGGACTTGGATTACACCTGCAGCCTCTAGGCCTTTAGAATTGGATGTGAAGCATCCTGTGAAATAAAAACCTCCTATCCAGTCACAGAACACCTTAGAGGCAACATCACACTAATGTCACTGAATACATTAGTATAGTCCATGTATGGTTAAGTTACAAATCCAATTTCTCAGAGATGGAAAGGAGATGTCTAGAAAAGCTGGAAAAGCCCAATTACTAAAACAGCTCAAAAGTTAATGCAGACTCCTACACCTCCCAGAGCAGAGGGCGGAGGGGGCATTGCCCACCACTCTGTCCTTCCCCAGGACGTGGCATGTGGGGAAGCAGGCATGAATGGGTGGCTGGGACTCGGAGGTGGAGAGGTGATGAAAGCAAGAGTGGAACTGCTCTGGTCCTAGAACAACAGAGCTGTAAAATGCTCGGCTTCAGTACAACCCACTCCCTTTCCCACTTTCCCTCCCACCTATGTGACAAACAGAACATAACCAAGCACTTTCTGCCCATGATGGTGACTACTAGCAGGAAAGGGACCAAGATAAAAGCATGTCTTATAAAAGATGTCTGATTTTAAGGCTATGTTATAAACAATGATCAGCACTGTCACAGTGGGACACTTGTGAGGCGCTCAAGTAGGGAGGAGGAGGTTGAGGATCCATTTCCAGCACTTAAATGTGTTTTATCACTCCTATTTCTGACCTTTCCTTTGCCACTATTTGTAGCACTGCCATCACTGGCAGGTAAAGGGGCAGCAATGTGACTTGGCCGTTTGGCTGATGGGGCTACATTTCCCAGCACTGGAATGAAAAGGCACTGGAAGACGATCAGCTGGATGATGTGAACTGTGGTCCTGGCCTGTGCCAAACACTAACCAGGTGACCCTGGGTTAGGCTCTTAGTCTCTCTGGGCTTCCGGCTGTTTACTTATAAAAGAAGGTTTTGTCATTGCACAAATATATCCAATATGAAATGTAACGTGAAAGTCAAACATAATGACAATTCACCTGCTTGCCTCAGGAAACTGTACAAGCACTGAACACTATGTGAATGTAAATACAGACTTAAGAAAACTATTGAGGTAAAGCGCTAAACTGAACATGGAGATAAAGTTTTATGGATTTTCTTGCCTTTCTTTTTTAATTGCAACACTGAATTAATAGTTATTAGCTATAATCCACACCACCACCCTGCGAATAAATAAAGTAGGTAAGCACTGCCTGGATGCATGTTTTGTCCGATGCTAAGCAGGGTGAGGGGTATAAAGGAGGCTGAACAAGGTAGTCTTCTCCAGTTACCAGCTAAGTGAGGAGACACATTGGAAATCACCCGGGAATGTTACCAAGTCAGTACTCAAAGTCAAGAATACAGGCTACCGATCATAAACAGTGCAGGAATACAAAGAGCAGCTAGAAGTATTTAGAGTAAATAGGGAAGACTCTATGAAGGAAATGGGGCTCCAACTAGTTCTCAGGGTAATTCTAAGCTGTTTTAACTGAGGACTGGATAGGAAAAGGCTGGTGACTCCTGGTTTTTAATAGGACACAGGTTATCCTAGGAGGCTAAGTTACAAAATGATTGGAAAACATAAGGTAAGTCCAAAATGATGAAGGGTCAAGACTACCTGGCTCAGATCTGGTTGTGGTAAGTCTTTGACTTGACTCTAGATGTTGGAGCGTCAAAACTGTAGGTTGACTGAAAGGGGGGGAAGAGAATATCCAAGAACTCAGCAGAAGGAATAATTCATGTATCAGGGATGAAAGCTATTCATCAGAGTATCAGGAATCAGAATAGACACTTGAAACCAAAAACATACAGTTCCAGAAGCCGACAATATGTGGAGGGTGGTGAGAGGAAGATAAATCAAAGACCATTCCAAGCCTTTGGGTATTTAAGACCAGAAGAATGATTATCCCACTGAATAAGTGAAGACGCTGCAAGAAAAAAGATTATGAAATCAGCTTTAGACATGATGAATCTGACATATGAGCTAAGAGTAGGAATTATCTAAGAAGCTCAAAATTCAAATCTGAAGCACAGATCTAGAGTACAGGCTTAAGATACAGATGGACAAGACATGATAAAATTCATAAAAGAAAACATAGGCAAAACATTTTCTGAGATAAATCTTAGCAACGTTCTCCTAGGGCAATCTACCCAGGCAATGGAAATAAGAGAAAAAAATAAACAATAGGGACGTAATTAAACTCATAAATTTCTTCACAGCAAAGGCAACCATAAATAAAACAAAAGGAAACAATAACCTACGAATGGGAGAAAATATTTGCAAATGATACGAGTAACAAAGCCTTAATTTTCAGAATATATAAACAGCTCATACAACTTAATAACAAAAAAACAAACAACTGAATCCAAAAATAGGCAGAAGACATAAACAAGCATTTCTCCAATGAAGACAGAAATGGCCAATAGGCACATGAAAAAATGCTCGGTATCACTAATAAACAGAGAAATTGAAATCAAAACTACAATGAAGTATCAGCTCACATCATTCAGAATGGCCATCACTCAGAAATTCATGAATGATAAATACTAGAGAGGCTGCAGAAGGAAGGGTACCCTCTTACACTGCTGGTGGGAATCCAGTTTGGTGTAGTCATTATGGAAAGCATGGAAATCCCTCAAAAAACAAAAAGTAGGCTTGCCCTATGACCCAGCAATCCCACATCTTTGTATATAACTGGAAAGAACTCCAATGTGAAAAGATACCTGCACACCAGTATTCATAGCACCAATGTATACAATAGCCAAGAAATGGAGGCAAGCTAAATGTAGCAACAGATGACTGGATAAAGAAGTTGTGGCAAATTTATACACTGGAATACTACTCCACCATGAATAGGACAAAATAAAACCATTTGCAGCAACATGGATGGAGCTAGAAATCGTCATTCTTAGTGAAAGCAGCCAGAAACAGAAAACTACCAAATGATACCACTCATATGTGCAATGTAAAAAAAGAGAGAAAAAGACACTGTGAATCCATCTACAAAACAGAAACAGACTTGCAGACTTAGTAAACAATCTTAAGGTTACAGGGGAAAGGGGATAGGAAGGGATAAATTTGGGAGTTTGAGATTTACAAATGCTAGCCACTACATATAGAAAGAGATTTTAAATAAAGTTTCTTCTGTATAGCAAAGAAATCTATGTTCATTATCCAGCAATAACCTATAATGAGAAAGCCGATACAGCCTCCAACTGAGGAAGCAAGAGAAGAAAGGAGAGTTAGTTATGCTGGGCTAGAGCCCACTTCTAAAATCCTTGTCAGCCACTGAGGCTGCCCCAAGTACACTGAGCCCTCCTCCCACGGACAGGCTGACATGACATGCGTCCTGCAAACCTGGGGCAGCAGAGGCCGTCCCCAGGTCTGGCCCTGGGGGAGATGGGAGCAAGTCCACTTGCTCCCCTTGGGGCAGCACCCCTCCCCGCAGCCCCCGCCACCTGACTGCACCGCGCCTGCCTCTCAGGAACCCACTGACTTGAAAACAAGTGATCCACGAACCTGGGGCAGCGGCAGGGAGATGGGCAGCGAACTTGCAAGCTGGTGGACTTGCCCCCATCTCCCCCACGGCCTGTCCAGGGCTCGGCCTCTGCTGCTCCAGGCACGGTCCGCAGGTCAGCCTGCTCCCGGGAGGAGGGCGCGGTGTGGTCGAAGGCAGTGGCGGGTTATGGAGTGTGCCCATGGGAGCCCATGGATTTGCTTCAAACTCCCCAGCGCATGGCCTGAGCTTGGCTTCTGCTGCTCCAGATTCGTGGAACTCAGGTTACAGGTAGCCTGCTCCTGGAAGGCGGGTGCTGTGCTGTCAGGGAATGGCGGCAGCTGCGATGGCGGGATTGGGGCTGCCCTGTGAGAGCGCGGGGGTTGCGACCATTTCCCGCTGCTGCTGCAGCCATCCCAGCACACTGACCTCACCGCCCCCACCTCCCAGGAGCAGACTGACCTGTAACCTGACTCCCACGAACCTTGGGCTTTAGAGGCCGCCCCCTAGGTCAGGCCGCGGGGAAGATGGGAGCAAATCCAGGGGCTCTCATGGGGCAGCCCCCATTCCATCCGTGGCCCCGCGACCGCACCGCACCCGCCTCCCAGGAGCAGGCCATGATCTGGGGGCCAATCGGAGATGCTCCTGGGCCTTCCGGCGCCCTCCCACCTCCCGGGGCTGTACCTGATCTCCTAAACCCGGGTTTAAGCTGCGGCACAAACGCGAGGTCCAGGAACTACTAATAGCGGGGTTACCACGAACCACAGCGGCGGCTGGGACCCGCCTCAGGGTCCTAACGTGCTGCACGGCCGGGACCTCATATCCGCACCCCTCCCTGTGCGCTTCCTCAGCTGCACAGCCCAGGCGTCACCCGCCGGCTCCCCGAGCAGAGCGCCCCCACCAGCGCACCCTTATCTGACCGGCAGCGGCAGCCAAGCCTACGGAAAGCGGCGGCCCAGACCCCAAGCTGTGTTCCTCTTCCAGGAGATGGTCCAGGAGCAACCGGCTGCCGCCAGCTTCCACGCATTCTGGGCGGGTTCCGGCGTCCGCGCGTCTGTCCTTCTGCGCGTGCGCGCCCCTCCTCCTCCCGCCTGCAGCACAAACTGCTCGGGTGGGTCTCCTGCTTTAATGGACCTGGCCACTGGGGCCGGGAGGAGCCAGGTGGGGCCCCTCCCTCTTGTCCCTCCGGTCTCCATCCCCAGAGCCTTCACCCCGCCACCAACTGGGTCATGGCACTGTACTAGAACCACGACTGTCCTGGGCCAGGCCACATCCCGCCAGCCCCACTTCCCCTTCTCACCTTCCCCTCCCTGTTACTACCCTCCCACCCCTGGCCAGGCCCAGTCTCCCACCAGACCTTGAAGACAGGGCTTCTTCTCCTCACACCGAGGTCCATGCCCTGACACTCCGTCCTGCTAGATCTTAACCTATGGCCCCTACACCCTCGTGCCTCACCACAGGACACCAAACTTCCTGAAACTGTCCCCCTCACTTCTCAGCCAGGTTAGTTCTACTCTGAGTGGGCCCCACACTCCTCAACATATGACCCCTCACCACGGGATCTCCTTCACTCTGAGTGCACCCATACCCTGAGCTCACTCCCTCACCCCTCACCCTATGGTTGGGGGTGGGGAAATCCGGGCTCCAGTAATGATGACTGCTGCCACCAGTGGGGGACACAGCCTAGTGTGCACTTTCATAGTTAATGTCTGAGGCTACAAGGCGAGGCAGGCTGGGCTGAAGGCGGTTCCAATTCCCGCCCTGGCACCCTGATCCCTGCACCCAGTGTCTCATCTGACCCGATGGGTCAGGGTGATCCCAGGCTGCCAGCTACTGGCCTGTGGGCCTTGGGTGGTTGATGGTCCTGATGGTGATCTGGACCCCTAGGGCGGAGGCACTGGGCACGCAGACCTTTGGGGTGGGGGAGTTCAGAGTGTCCACTTGAGCCCAGGGGTAGACAGCAGATGGTGGGCTGTGTGCATGGGGCTGTGTGTGGCCTGGTCTCAGCCCTGGTGGGTGCAGGAATCTTGTTCATTCACACCAGGCCAGAGGGAAGAGGGACGGGAGCTTTCAAAGCATCAAAGTTAGGAAGCCAAGACTGGAGAGCAAAATAGGAAGGTGCACTGTCCAGGCCACCATGGATCCCGCTGCGACACTGGTCCGTTGCATCAGGGGAGACTGACAGTTGACTGGTGAATGAGACATCCTCTACTGTGGTATAGTTTACAGGCAATTGAAGGGATTTTGACAGGTAATTTTAATCCAATAATTGTCACTTTCACTGTGGGAGATCAGGTCCAAAGTCATGGGGAATCTGGCAGTGATCCTGCCTGAACTTCAGCCTGGGACAGTGGAGGACCCTCCCAGGAATCATCATCTTAGCTCTCACCAAAAATCACTGTAATAGAGAAGAACAAATCTGACTCCATTTTGGATCTGTTCATTTTCCTTTAACCTTCTGCCATGTTTTCTAGGCTTAGTCTTGCTAGCTCTGCTCCTTTTGAAAAACAATGTTGCCTTTAGCCTGAAATAAACAGGAGAGCCTATTCTCAGGGCTCTGAACGTTAAGAATATTAACATTTTTGCACTCCTAAAAGATAACAAGTTGCAGAATAGAAAAAGTTTGTTTTGTTGCACGTTTACAGGAACACCATGATCTGAATCACGTGGATAGCTGCAAAGAATTCCATGAACAAAGAAATCCTACAATGAGAAGTTTGCAACAACCAACCACAGCCCCTCCCCTTTTTAGTAGAAAAGGAGCCTGAAGTCTGATGGGCAATATGGTTCTCCAAGTCTGCCATTATCTTGGTCTGCAGCTGTCTACGAAGACCAGGTCATAGTGCCTCTGTAAAATCTCTAACAAAAGCAAAAGTTATTTTCTATTCTGCAACTTGTTGTCTTTATATGAGTGCTAAAGTGTTAATATCCTTAATGATCAGAGCCTTGAAAATAGGCTCTCCTGTATATTTCAGGCTAAAGGCAACATTGTTTTACAATATGTGCAGAGCTAGTAAGACTAAGCCTAGAAAAGAGGGCACAGGGTTAAAGCCAAAAGGACAGATCTTCTATGGAGTCAGATTTTTTTCTTTTCTATTATAGTATATTCAATTTTTCTTTTAAGATAGTAAGAATAAAGTTTAGCCTTTTCCCATTTTAAATTGTGCAATTTTAAGGAGCATTAATTGCATTCACAGTGCTGTGAGACCAGCACCACTTGTTTCAGACTATTTCCTTCCTCAAAGTAAAAGCTTGTATACAAAGAGCACCCCACGTCCTACCTCCCCCAGCCCATGACAAGCCCTAATCCCCTTTCTCTCTCTATGTCTTTACCTATCCTGGAGGTTCCCTATCAATGAAATCATATAAAAGTTGGCTTTTTTTTTTGTTTGTCTGCCCACATATCTTAAGTAGGAACGGGTGAAATTTTGTTTGTTTCCACGTGAATTAGCATTTTTTTATTTTGAGAGGAAAACCAGCTGGATTAAAGATGAGACGTACCAAATGAAGCCCTTTTAGTAACTCAAGCATAATCTTGGAGTAGGGACTGCTGTTCTAAGTGTGAAACCAGAGCCAGAAGGGAGATGCTTAGCTCTTCTTGTGGCAAAATAAAAGCAAACAAAAACAGAAAACAAAGGCCAAGAAAGACAGATGGAAAGACAAACCACAGCCTGGAAAAACCATTCCTCATTACCCAAGGTCAGAGAAAAGCTTCACATCCCTGTGGTCCAAAAACCTCTTGAAGCCCAGTGTTCTGAAAAGAAACAAAACACACACAGAAAGTTCCAACGAGAGGCAGTGCAGGTGGCCAGTGTCTGCTAGAGATGTTCGACCTCTCAGGTGAGGACACAGGCAGACGGACAGACTACAGAGACAGCATTGGCCACCATCACACTGGTAGTTCTTTAGCCCGGTGACAACCAGCCCTGGTGACAACGTGAGCAGGCAGAGGCCCCAGGAGTTCCCCTGGAGGGAAGAGCAAATGGACGCTCCTCTCCGGCAGAACAAGGTGCAGCATACATCAAAGTGCCACAGGTGCATCCCTTCCCTAGCAGTGCTGATCCTTAGAGGAGATCCCACCAACGTTCTTGCACAATTTTCAAAGATAATTTTTCTTCAGTAACATGAATTCAAAATAATCAATATGTCATCAAGGGATTTTCAGAAGTGACCTGCCGTGGGCCCGAAAAATACACACACATAAATACACACATATGCACATAAATATATATATATATATATATACACACATACATACAGGAAAAGAGACAGACAGACTGAAACACAGAAAAGCAGGGGGAGCAGAGAAACAGAGAGAGAGACAAGACAGAGAGAGAGGCACTGAGAGACAGAGACAGAGACAGAGAGAAGGAACACTGGAGCTGGTAATGAGTGGAACTCACGCACATTTTCACAAGTCAGTCTACATGTCAGAATCTGGTCCCAAAGTCCATCTACCTTCCAGGGGAGGGTGTGGGGTTCACACAATGGCGTGGGAACAGAAGGCAAAAAATAGGAAGCCATTGTGGGGCAGCCCACCACAGAGGCCGAGATGAGACACTGCGCCTGTATTTCAACATGACAGAATGACCTAGGAGGTTGTATGCCAGAGCGGACGATGTCAGAGTTGTATTTAATTTCAGTCTCACGACTGGGAGCTGGGAAGCAAGTAGCAAGGAAAGTGACTTTATCCAGACCACAGGGCAGACCCCGGCCGGTGTGGCATGTGCTCTGCGCTCCACCAGCCCTCTGTGGGGTCCTTCCTTTGCTGAGTCTGTACACGATCTCCCTGTGATGCCAGCCCGTGGTGGTGACAGATGCAGTAGGCGTTTCTAGGTCTAGAGACAGGATGGCTTCTCTAGGAAACAGGGGCCAGAATGACCCCCACTGTGCCGATGGGGGATTGGGGAGACCATGAGAGGCACGTGGCTTGTCCAGGATGATAGCACTTCTGAGTGGGGAGAGCCAGGTCTGAACCCAGGTGTGTCCTCAGAGCTGCGGCACTGGCTGCATCCAGGCCTCCCCAGGGCTATGGGGGGGGGCCTGAGTTGGTGTCACTGTGTGTGAACATGGCAAGAACTGAGAAATGAGAGATTGGCAGCCCAGAAAGGCCCTTGGGGAGCTTTGTGTCAGGAGGAAGCTTGGGTAAGTGGACCCCAGGAAGTGACCTCACTTCCCTGGCAATAGAGACCAACAGAACTTGGAACCGAAGTCACCAGGCACCCACTCTGTAGAGAAGTCCCTACTCAGCTCACCTGGTTGGAGACAGAGGCATGTTCTGCTGCATCCCATTATCCTGAGGCCGCAACCCCCAAAAAGCCCGCAGTGAGGGGCTGTACCAACGCTGCCGGCGCTGGATCAGGTCTCACTCAAGGCGCCTCTGGCCCTTTGGCCAGAGAGACCCAAAGGTAACACAGGGAGGCCCAGGGCAGGCCCGCCCAGGCCGGGCCACCTCTCAGATCCCACCCAGGTAGAACCACAGCCCCTTCCCGGCTGGTGGAGGTGGATCAGTCATGTTGGGGGTGGGTTTCTGCCTCAAGCAAAAGCAGGTCAGTGGCCTGGGGGCCTGGTCACATCCACAGCCCAGGTCAAAGCTGGCTGGCTGGGATGTGGAGAGCCGGGGAATGGTCCTGCTGCCCGAGGTGCAGCCCATGCTCTCTGGGTATGTCTTTTCCCTCCCGGGTGTCTGAGCTGAACAAGGTCCCAGTCTGATCTGGCAGAAGAGGGTCGAGTGGACAGAATCAGCAGTGTTCCTGGCCGAGCAGGGCTCTGAGATTTCCAGTCCTGGTCAGCTGCTGGTCACTGTCATTGCAGAGTCAGATACCACATACTGAACAGAAGCTGATGAATAAGAACACCAACGCCACCTCCCCAACTGAAGGGCTGGTGTGCCACTCTTCTGAGGGCCAGCACAGGCTCCAGGTGGGTCTGGATATGGAGGGGTCCCCATCACCATGGCCCACAAATCAGTGAGGCAGGCCTGCGACCCAGACATCACCCAGGGCTCTCCCAGGGACCTGCCCGGGGCTGACGGGTAGCTCAGCACACCCGGCTCTGACCTGGAGCACATTGCCCACCTCGCTGTATGTCAGGTGGAGGACCAGGAGCCCCCGAAGTAGGTCCCAAAGGTCAGAAATGCAGGACTGGTGCCTATGTGTAGGCGAGGGAGGGGTGAGGGCTGGGCCACACAGGGAGGTGTCCCCAGAGGCTACTGTTGGGACCAGAGCAAAGAATGGTCTCAGACCACCTCTCTGGAATAATTCAGTCACAGAACACATCCTGTGGGCACTTTCTGGGTGGGAGCTGTCTGGAAATGTCTGTGAAGGTTTCTGTCTTTCAAGAGGCACATGGAAAAGGAGGCAGGTGGATAAATTTTTCCTCTCTCACAGCATAAGCTCTTCCACAAGACTTAAAACTCTCTCCACATCCAATAGTTACAGAGGAGGCAAGGGCAGGGGAAGATGTCGGAGACCAAAAAAGGACGATCTGGATTCAGCAGGAGACCACGAGCTCCCTCCTGCCGCTCCTGCAGCTCCTCCTGAACCTGCTTCTGCACCTGGAATGCTGGGCAACCGAGATCCAGTTCAGGCATCACCACCACCTCGGGCAGAGCCCCTCTGCACCCACCCACACCTTCTTCTCCAAAATGTTCTCCAAAATCCCACCCTCAGTTCCCCCCAAAACTTGACGTCCCTTCCGCTGGAGATGTATTTGTTTGGTTTTCTTTAGTTTCCTTTGTTTGTTTCACATCATTTATGGCATCCTTTATTTTTCTTTTTAGACTTTCATGTAATAAAATATAGACTTTTCCCCTTTTAAATTGTGCAATTCAGGAGAATTAGGGGCATTCACAATGTTGTGCGACCATCACTACCATCCAGTTTCACACTATTTCTTTCCTCAAAGTGAAACCATGGATCCAGAGAGCGCTCTCCCCTCCCTCCTCACCCAGTCCCTGACAACCCCAAGTCCTCTTTCTCTCTGCGTGTCTTTACCTCTCCTGGGTGTTCCCTTTCAATGAAACTTTATGAAAGTTGGCTTTTTGTGCCTTCCCACATGTATTCACCTGGGGCTGGTGATTTTTTTGTTTTCACTTGAAACAGCATTTTTATTATTTTAAGGGGATATCCAGGGGGATTAAAGATGTGATGTACAAAATGAAGCCCTTTTAGTAACTCTGTGCATAATCTCAGTGTAGACACTGCTGTTCCCCCTGTGACACCACAGCCAGAAGACAGAAGGGAGATGCTTAGCTCTTCCTGTGGTGAAAACAAAACCAAACAAATCAAAAAAATTACAAAAAGCCCAGAAAAAATGCTTGAAAGACAAACCACATTCTGGAAAAAGCATTATTCATAACCCAAGGTTGAGGAAAAGTTTCCCATCCCTGTAGTCCAAAAATCTTTCAAAACCCAGTGTTCTAAACAGAAACAGAACAGGCATGGGCAGTTCCAATGAGGGGCAATACAGGTGGCCAGTGTGTGTTAGAGATGCTTGACCTCTCAGGGGAAAACACAGGCAGACGGAAACACTGCAGAGACAGCACCAGTCACCATAACACTGGCGGGTCTTTAGTCAGGTGACAACCAGCCCTGGTGACAATGTAAGCAGGCAGAGGCTCCAGCAGATCCCCTGGAGGGAAGAGTGAAGGGACGCTCCTCTTCAGTAAAACAGGGTGCAGGAAATATCAAAGGGCCACAGATGAATCTCTTGCCCAGAAGTTCTGATCCTTATAGTTCATCCCACTAAAATCCTTACACACCTATTCAAAGATGCCTTTTCAAGGGTGTTCATCACAGCACTGGTTGAAACAGTCGGAATTAAAGCAACACTAATGTTGATGGAGAGGGGATGGGGTCCACTTGTTCTGGTTCATGTGGATGAATGAATGCTGTGCAGTTGGAAAAGTCGGTGCCTGGTCTCAACCCAACGTCAAGGGAGGCCTCAGGGTGGAAGTATGCAGACCCGTCTGCACCCAGGGTCCCATCTGCATGACCACATATGTGTGAAATCAGCATAGATGGAAACTGATCTAATTGTGAGTGTGTGAGAGAAAGAGATGGAGAGAGACATACTGAGAGACACAGAGACTGAGACATAAGCACCAAATCATTCATGACAGTCACTTCTGAGGGTGGAAATTACAAATCTCTTCTCTTTTAGGCAATATTTCCATTTTTTGTACTGTGTCTGTATTACTCTACTAATTCTAAAAGGATTAAAATCCTATGTTAATGTGACCCATTCATTACTCATCTATGGAGTAATTAAAGTACATTAATCCTATTTTTAAAAGAATTTGAAGCCTTCTTAGGACTCAGTTCCATGTCAGCTCCATGGCAGCAGAGGTTCTCCAGGAGGTCGTGTCTCTTCTGAATCAGCATCCAAAAGGGGTGATGAAGAAGTACCAGACTTGGACACTGAAGACTACAATAGATTAGAGATTCTGTTGAGGGAAATTAAGACCTACATTTACAGAGAATAATCCCATATTCATGGAGCAGAAGGCTTCATTCTATTAAGATGACAATAGTCCACGAATAGATCTAAGGACTCAAAGAATGCCTACCCAGATCCCAGGTGGTCTTTTGCAGGAATTGACAATCACTCTAAAATTCACGTGGAAAATCCAGGGGCTCAGAATACATGAGTGAATCTTGAAAAAGAACAAATTTCGAGGAATGGAAAGTCAGATGGAACACATGGTTAATACAAAAGCACTTTAGCTGAAGATAGCTGAGATTCAATAGATGTAGAAGAAAACCTGTCATGGAATCCAATTCTCTCCTCTCCCTTTGCCTTATTATGTTAGTTTGATAACAAAGCCTTTAACTTTCACATTTAACATGGTAGTTACTTTTCTGGTTGGCTCCTGTGTGTGTATAAATAAACCGTTTCTTTCATTTATCTCCTCTTTATTTCTGTGGGCTCTGTGGGAGGGACTCTGGATGATGGGGACCTGCTCTTTTCTCACCTCCTTTAGTGATATCTTTTGTCCACGGTGAAGTGATTAAAAAAAAGAAAAGACGCATTGGTTTTGGGTCAGGATTGGAAAATGTATACCTTTGGGGACCCCCTGGAGGAACAAGGGGGTTTAATACTGCTGGGAGAATTTACTGGTTGTCTTGTCCAAATGCCTAACAAGTCGCTATTTGCAAGTTTTTTTTTAAAGATTCTTACCCAAAAACAAATACCCTATCTAAACCACTTGGATGACCAAATAGAAAGAAAAAAGGAGAATCATGTCTGGCCTAAGAACACTTCTTTAACAAAACGGAAGGACACAATCAGATTCAGAGCAAAAATTAAAATCCATTTATACAATCTACCCCCCACTCTTTTGTTCACTGTCCTTAGGTTACCTGCCAGATGGCGCCCTGGAGAAGGCCTTTTGCCCGGAACTCGTGCTCATTTTCAGAGCTCGGCCAAGTGGGAGGTTGGCCCCAGGGTCTGAGAGGGGCTATGTGTGAAACCTTCTCTGCTGAGACCCAGTGGACTGAAGGGAACTGTGTGCTCTGAGGGAGAGAGAGCACACAGATCCTCTGTGGAGGCATCTCTGAGACCACCCCAAAGGCACACAGCTCTGACTCTGGACACGGGAATTTTTGATTGGCATCTTAAGTGGAAATCTCCTGGATAGAAAGAAGCAGATTCAAGATGTTGCAATTGGACGGGCAGGTCGGCCTCTCGAATATGTCGATGAGGAGGACACGCAATTCTCTGCAGAAATAGGAACAACCATCCCTCCTCTGCTGACTTCATCTACAGAGAAACAGAGACGCGGCTCTAGGAGGAATTCAACACCCACCAACACTTCTTACCGACGTCAACGTCCCCACATTATTCTCCTGTCAGGTCTCTGCACAAAAACTGTGGCTCAGCCCCAAATATCACATACCCATTACCCTGAACCACTCTGTGTCTGTGTCCAACTCGAGCATTAAGACCTGTGACACCTGGCCAGTCTGCAACATCTGACTGCGGCATCCGGAGGGGCAGTGACCCGCCCACCCGCAGCAGAGGAGAGCTGCATCTGACCCCGTGTTAGGAGGAGGCGAGATCTGCTTGCCGACAGGTGCTGGGAGCAGTAAAGGAGAGGGCACCAACGGAGGGCATATGAAAACAAGCTGAGCTTCCAAAACAGGACGAAGACAGAAGGACATCGCATTAAAAGCACACAGAATCCAGGAGAACACCGACAACCCCCTTTTTTTGTTGTTGTTGTTGTTTATTTTTTGTTTGTTTGTTTTTCTTTAAATCTGTTTTTACCTGTTCTATTTTCAATTACTCTCTTAATTTTTACTTCTTAATTCATTTCTATTTCTCTTGGGTTTTAATATCCTGTTATTGATTAGACACAGGCTTCAAATACATCTATTCATCTCCCCACCCCCTTTTTTTTTAAAGGTTTTAAAAGGACGTCTCAACCCGATTAATTCTCTGCTTCAACTCGCTCTTCTATTATTCATTATACACTGTTTTCAAACCTTCTTTCTCCCTTCTTTAAAAATCTTTCTCTCTCTCGCTTATTATTTTTTCTTTTTTCCCTAAGTTCTATTCCTAAATAGGCATTAGATAGATAAAATTCTTAAGATCCAAAATAGACAACTGATACTCTATAAACCACAGTGCCACAGAGGTATGAGCAAGATGAGGAAGCAGAGAAACCTTTCCCAATTAAAAGAACAAGAGGAATCCCCTGAAAGAAAGATCAATGAAATAGACATCGATAGCCTACTAGATCAAGATTTCAAAAAAGGAGTGAGCAAATTGCTGAAGGAATTAAAAGAGATAGTGCTTAGAGATATAAAATATGTCAAAAATGAAATTGAAGCTATAAAGAAGAGCCAAGCAGAATGGATAAACTCATTGACAGAGATGAGGAATTATCTAATAGCTGTGCAAAGCCAACTAGTTAATGCAGAGGGACAAATTAGTGATCTACAAGACAGGGCAATAGAAAGCACCCATTCAGAAAAACTACAAGATAAGCAAATAAAAAATAATCATAATAGCATAAGGAACATATGGGATAATATAAAGCGTCCCAATATTCACATAATAGGGTTCCCAGAAGGGGAAGAAGGATCAAAGGGGATTGAAAAGGTTTTTGAAGAAATCATGACTGAAAACTTCCCAAACTTAAAGAAGGAATCAGATATCCAAGTACAGGAAGCTCAGAGGGTCCCAAACAGGAAGAATCCAAATAGACCCACACAAAGACATATCATAATCAAGATGGCCAGAGTCAAGGATAAAGAAATGATTCTAAAGGCAGCAAAAGAATAGCAAAGAGTGAATTTCAAGGGAACCCCCATAAGGCTCTCAGCTGATTTCTCTACACAAACACTACTGGCCAGAAGGGACTAGCAAGATATATACAAAGCCCTGAAAGAAAAAAAGATGCAGCCTAGGATACTTTATCCAGCAAGGCTATCTTTTAGGATAAAAGGAGAAATAAAGAGTTTCATAGACAAAAAAAAAAAACTGCAGTAGTTTAGCAACACTAAACCCATGCTAAAAGTAATATTGAAAGGGCTATTCAAAATAGAAAACCAACAGGATGCTACAGAAATGAGAAACTCACAACTGGAAAGGTGATAACTCATGAATTACAAATAAAGAAAACACGAAATTATAAAAGAAAACATACAAATCACTGAGAGTGGGAGAGGGAGGCAGGGAAATATGGAATTTTTTTTTTGTTTTTTAAACTTTTTTTAAAATTAGGATGGGTTTGAGATCATGTTACTACCAGTTTAATGAAAACAGTTATAGTAATGGGTGAATAGATTTACAAAAAATGGTAACCACAAGTCAAAAATTTACAAGGGAGTCACAAAAATTAAATAAAATCCATGATAATACAAAGGAAAATTACCAAACCACAAAAGGAAGAAGAAAGGAACAAAGAGGATATACCAATTCAACAGCAAAGATAAGTTCAAAATGGCAATAAACACACATCTATCATTAATTACTGTAAATGTTAATGGACTAAATGCTCCAGTCAAAAGACATAGAGTGGCAGACTGGATAATAATGCAAGAACTTTCAATATGCTGCATACAAGAGACCCACTTTAGGGGGAAGGACACATATAGATTTAGAGTGAAAGGATGGAAAAGGATATTCCATGCAAATGGAAAAGCCAAAAAAGCAGGTGTTGCAGTACTGATTTCAGACAAAATAGACTTTAAAACAAAGGCCATAAAGAAAGATAAAGAGGGACATTTTATAATGACTAAAGGAGTGATACAAGATGAAGATACTACACTCGTTAATATATATGCACCCAATATAGGAGCACCTAAGTACATACAAGAATTACTAACAGAGATAAAGGGGGATATTGATGGGAATACAATCATAGTTGGAGATTTTAACACTGCATTAACATCACTAGACAGATCTTCCAGACAGAAAATAAACAAGGCAACAGAGAAATTAAATACTACAATAGAAAAACTAGATTTGGTGGATAATTTCAGAGCATTTCACCACCCAAAAATAGAATATACATTCTTTTCAAGTGCACATGGAACATTTTCCAGGATCGATCATGTCCATGGACACAAA